>NC_056739.1:77091064-77188564 GCF_019279795.1 Protopterus annectens | reverse complement strand
CCATAGTTATACAATTTCTTTCATTTCTGGACAAGGAACTAATATTAAAATCTGCTTGGAGAAAATCACCCTTAAAATAAAATCAAAGCCTGATAATGTTTGACAATGATTATTCTTACAGAATACTAGAACAAAGGAAAAAGGTCTGGCCAATAATAAAACTGTTGAAACAAAACAACATTAAAGCACAGCTGGCCTTTCCAGCCAAGATAAAAATACTTCTTCCCAATGAGGTGAGTACCTTTAATGACTTAGAAGAAGCTACTATATTCCTCAAAAACAACAACATGGTGTCTGTCCCAGAAGAAATGGAATGGATGGCCCCTACTCTTAAAAGAATAAAAGAAACAAATCCTTGGACTGATGCTAGAAAGAAGAAACAAAAATAATGATTCCAAGATAGCAGTCCCAAAAAAAGAACTCTTACAACTACAATTCTAAAAGTATCAACTGATATGGAACATCACTTGTCATCTGTTTTTATTTAAAAAAAGAGGGATTCTTAAACAACTAAAAAACTGAAATGATTTATTCAAAATGTTCAGAGTCCAATAATTCTTCACAAACAAAGGTAGGTCAAGATGGTTACTATTTACATTATATATAAGCCAAACAAAGCAACATATAATATAAACATAGGTTCTTAGGTAGGTACTAGGCTATTGGCCCTAGGGCCTATATAACCCTAGCCAAAAAGGTACCCTGCTTTCTCCACCCAAGAAAATTATTTTCCTGTGCCCATGTCAAGCAGAGCCACAGAAGTAATCCCCGGGGTGAATTTCCTATTTCCCATTCAATCATCAAGATTTTTCTTGAAGAGTGCTAATGAGGAGCTCCGTTTGACATATGTAGTCTGTTCCAGAGTATGGGGAAGTCTCTGGGACAGAAATCTATCCCTCCAGCATGTTCTGTTTATTGTGGTGACAAGGTACATAAAAGTTTTTATTCCCCTACTTAAACTCAGTGAATACTTATCTTGTTCATTTTTCATTAATTTTATTTATAATAAATTAAGTAATTAATTAACTAATTCAACAAGGTACCATTCATCAGAGTTCAGGCTCAAATGTAACAAATTAACATTATAAATAATAGCAGTAACAGTAGAGTGTTTTGAAAAAATATGCTGTCATGGAGACTAATGCCTTCTTCAGTTAAAGTATGATTAAGAAATGTCATGTATATCCTGGTTAAATAATAGTAGCAATCTCTTAGTACAAATGTCATCATTATTCTGTCTAAAAATAGTTAATATCAATTATGGCAGGTATCACAGTTACGAGTGCTGATTGATCAATCCTGATATGTTGTGCGTGGATGCAGCTCTGTCTGGCAGCTAGTACAAATGTCATTATTATTCTGTCTAAACATAGTTAATATCAATTATGGCAGGTATCATAGTTTCAAGTGTTATTTGATCAGTCCTGATATGGTGTGCGTGGATGCAGCCGTGTCTGGCAGGTAGTAAAAATGTCATTATTATTCTGTCTAATCATAATTAATATCAATTATGGCAGGTATCATAGCTTCAAGTGCTGTTTGATTAAGCCTGACATGGTGTATGTGGATGCAACTGTGTCTGGCAGCTGTTATATGTTGCCGTTTATGTCTGCCGGAAGCTGTGAGTTGCGGCTTGTTATTGAGGTTTACTAATGCTTGTGTAGTAAGAAGAGACATTTGCTGTTTTAGCCTGGAAGGTGGTG
Organism: Protopterus annectens; assembly: GCF_019279795.1. NCBI lineage: Eukaryota > Metazoa > Chordata > Ceratodontiformes > Protopteridae > Protopterus > Protopterus annectens. The sequence goes on along the minus strand of NC_056739.1, from coordinate 77,186,861 downwards.
GATAGAACTGTAATTTGGGATATTTTGGCAGAGAATGGTTTGTTTGTACGTCTGCTGAGTGAGAGGTGGGAGGGCTGGAGGAGTGTGTTGTCTCTTGTTGTGGCGGCTTGTTGGGAGGATTTTTTTTGTTTTTTTGGGGGTTTTTTTATCTGTTTGCTCTCTGTTCTTTTCCTGGCTGCTGCCTCACTGAAAGGGAGGGAATTTAGGCTTGAAATTGCAGTGAAGTGAAGCTTTGCTTCAGGTGCATCACAAACCTCTGGTATGCAGTACACAGACACACTAACAGAAACAGATGCTCCCAGGTTGCTGTGGTAACAGAGACAGAGTGATGATAATGCTTAACTGCTCTGAGGAGCCTCTGAGATGATTCTCGGCAATGACATTTTGGTTAAAAAAAAAAAAAAAAATATATATATATATATATATATATATATATATATATATATATAAAATAAAAGGGCTGTTTTAAACCACATGTACACATATTGATGGTCTCCCAACACTTCGCTTCGTTTAGCTCATTAAGTTGATTCTTGATAAAAAAAAAAATTAAGAGCAATTTTATATTTAAAATGTATTTTGGTCCGAACACATTAAGGACTTACATAAGAGTGGAAGTCTGAGTTATTGTAAAAGACTAAGAGCACTTGGTCTTGTGCAGTACCCTTTGCAGTGGTCTGTGAGGTGAGCTAGCTTGGACGTGTTGGGCATATGGGGATAGCTGATTCTAGAGGTGTTTGGGGTTGCCAGGAAGTGCTAGAGAGTCATCAGATTTACTTTGAGGAAATATTTGTGGGAATGGAAGGTGTGTTGAGTGGTTCACTGGCAGAGTAGTGTAGCCACTGCATGGAACAGGCTGGTAAAATGGAACAGGACAAATATTGGTTTCAATATTTTAAGAACAGCCTGGAAACATACCACATGAACTAGTGAATGGTATTCTGGCAAAACTGGATGGGCATTGTTGCCCGTGCTTGAAGTACTGATATGTGTGTATGAAAGGATGGAAATATACTTATAACAAATAAGAAACTAGAAGGGTCCCATAATTTAAAGTCTATGGACTGTATAAAAATGATTGGAAGGAGCTAAGGATAAAAATGAACATTACAGCTTGTGTTCTCTCAAATAACTAAGTAACATCCAAAAAAAAAAACACACACACAATAGTTATGCAATGTATGATTTAAGTAAATCTAGACATAAAATATATAATCATCATATAAGATGAAACAGTCTGCTGAATTTAGATATTAAAGACAGGATTTAATAACATGGGCTTGTGTATAATAACACTACTGTCTTAACTTGTTATAGGTTCATAGGTTGGTACTAGGCTATCGACCCTAGGGCCTATACAAGCCTAGCCATAACAATTCCCATAAATGACATACACTACATTGAACATCAAGGGGAAGCATGCTGATTTTGTTATATAAGTAAATATGCATAACAAGTCATGTAATTGCTTTAACTTGAATTGTAGTTTATGTAACCCATCTTGACCATATATAATACTTAAGTGGTTACCAAGGTAACTAATGATGTTCTGTAGTCCTATCCCACCTTCATTCTTACATATGAGTTCGGAGCCGATCCTCGGCTCTGACTCTGCCGATTACAAAGCTCAAAGTCTCTCAATTGGCTCGTGGCAAGGTAGGTATCCTTTAGTGCACTAGTAAGAAACACCAGATCTTGTTTGCCGTGTCTACGAGTTCAGAAGTGCTCTCTTTTTTGGCCATGGCTAAGTTGGATTTTTCTTCATTATTATTGTTCATAGTGATATTTTTGTCATAATAGTATTAGCTTAGTTTATATAGCTTAGTCGTAGTTATTATAGATAGAAAATAGTAGTGTGTTTTTCAAAATTTGTGAAGTTGTTATTGAAAACTTGTTGGCCATTGCTTAAGCAGGACCTTTTTGTCCCTGAGTGGTATCCATTTCTTGTGTGCTAGTTTTTTACTATATTTACATATCTTAGAGCAGGTCCATGTTTGGGTTAGGACCTATTCTAATATTGTATTTTACACTAGAATAGTGCTATAATTGATAGCTGTGTGCAGTGTCTTTTACTAATTCTTATTAGCTGGTAGTTAGCGTGTTGTTGAATTTTTTGCATTGTTTGGTAGCTTCTTCTCTGTTTACGGCTAGGTCCTTTTAAGTTAGAGGACCTAGTCCTCTATTAACCTTTTCTGGTGTTGTTTCCTCAGCAGGGCTAGGCCCGTTTAAGTTAGAGGACCTAGTCCTCTGTTTTTTGCTCATCTTGTGTGTTGTTCTTGAGCAGGCTAGGCCCGTTTAAGTTAGAAGACCTAGTCCTCTGTTGTTTTCACCTTGTGTGCAGTATGATTCTTGTAGGGCTAGGCCCATTTTAGTTAGAGGACCTTGTCCTCTCTATCTGCTTTTCTCTCGTTTTTGTGTTAGTGCAAACATGTCTAAGGAGTCTAAGGATCATAAACCTTCGGGTTTTAAAAAGTGTCTCAAATGCCCTCAAAAAATGTCAATAACTGACGGACATAGTAATTGTGTTTACTGTCTCGGTGCCATACATCTCCAGGAAACATGTTCTTTCTGTCACTCCTTCACTTCTCGAGTTCTCCAGGAAAGAAAGAACAAATTGATTCTGAAAGATCTCCTTAAGCCTTCCTTTGAGGAGGATTTAGCCAGCTCTTCATCTTTGCATTCCAGATCTCCTTCTTCAAAAAAAGAGAAGGTCAAGTCAGTCAAGAGACTTTCTCCAACACCGAATATTTTATCTGGACCTCCTCAGAAAATCTCAAAATTGGACTAATCTTCTACCTCTTCGGCTCCACTGTCCTCGGAGCTGGTCGAGGTTATCGATATCGACACTCCAGTGTTGGCCCCAAGTTATTTGGAGCCAACTACTGAACATTTACCTCGGGGCCGGTCTAGAGAATTATTGCCGGTCTCCCCAACTCTCAGATCTCCCATTTTGCAGAGATCTAGGTCACCTACCTTATTTTCCAGATTCTCCAAGAGTCTTTCTGAAGAGGATGTAGAGAGAGTAGTGCTTAGACTCTTGAAGGCATCGGCGCTAGCTAATTTGTTGCTGGCTCTAACCCAGTCAGTTCCAGAGCCGTCTAATGCCATACTCCCTGTTGCTATTCCTCCTCCGAGCCATGTTGGTACTTCGGAGCCAGAGCTATTGGTGCCACTTGTTGTGGAACCCTCGGTCCCAGCACCTCTCATGTCTGTCTTGGAGCCGACTTCTGCTCCGACACCTTCAGCGCTGTCCTTGGTGTATAGGAGCCGAAACTTACCAGTCGGCCATGACAGGGATGCTTGGACCTGGACTTCTTCGGTTCTGAGCCTACCTCTTTATGCATTGGCTAGGCTGAGCTCAGATCCTACATTTGTCTTGGAGCCGATCGCTTTGGAGCCGAGGGCTACTTTTGCTTCCTCGGAACCAGGACTGTCCTCGGAGCCAGAGAGATCTGCATTTGAGATGATGAGGAGCATGCTGTCTAGGTCTTCAGCTCTGCACATGGGTACCGATGCTCTTCCCCCTCAAGCTCTGACCTCTGTCTCAGCACCATCTCTCTCTCTTGGCAGCAGAGAACCGCAGCCTCAGGAGCCCCCGTTGGGTGGCCCCCAGTCTTCCAAGACCTCCCCAGAATACCCTTCTGAGGAGCCCCCTCTCTTGCCCCACTTGCAAGAGGAAGCATCTAGACTCCTCTGATGAGGCCATCACCTCTGACACTGACCTTGAGGAGTCAGAAGGGTCTATTAGGTCGTCCTCTGATGATATCTTCTTTGTAGATATCCTAGAGATCCTGAAACAGTGAGGCGGCTGGCCCACTATCACCCCTTCTGTCAGTCAGTGTACCTGAAGGCTTTCGGGTCTCAACCTTCAGCCTCTTGGGTGTCTCCACCTTTCAATGAGCTCTTGGACATAGTTAGTCGAAAGGTGTGGGAAACTCGTGATTCCATGGAACCAATCCCCAGAAGGCCCAACAAATTTCTTTCAGCCCCCAAAGAGAAAGACTTTTTGACTAAAGGTGTGCCTGCCGATGCCATGGTGGTGGCAGCAGCCACAAAGAAAGAGCTAGCAGAGACTCCTTCATCTATCCATCCACCGACCAAGGAGTCTCAAACGATGGATAGATACGGGAAGCGTAGCTTCTCTTCAGCTGCATTTACACTCAGATCGCTGAATTACCTCACCCATTTTGCTAGGCTTCAAAGAGATCTCCTAAAGTAGCTAGAAGATTCTCTCCAAGATACATTAGCTGAAGGAGTCCCTGAGATGGTTACTGCTCAGTTGTCCACCTTAAACTCCATTGTTAACTCCTCCATGAGGCTGATATCCTATGCAGCAGATGGAGCAAGTAGAGCAACAGTTTCAGATGTTTCCCTTAGGAGACACTCCTGGATGCGTTTATGTAACTTTGCAGAGCCCTTCAAATCTACTTTTACCAATGCCCCCTTTGACGGTTCCTCTCTGTTTGGACCAAAGGTAAAAGATACACTCACCAGGTGCGAGCAGGAAGGGAAATCTCTCTTTGCTGTGGGAGTACGTTTTTCCATCCCTTCTAGACAATACTCTAAGGGTCAGAGAGGTGGAAAAAGTGGTTCAAGAAATCTCAGAGATTTTTCCCAGATACACAGGGTGATTCCTCCTTCAGAGACAGAGGAGGAGGAAGTAATGGTAGATGTCACCCTAGAGGCAGGGGGGGTCCGCAAAACCAGAGTGGCCGCGATTCCTTTCGTGGATGTCCCTATCAGCGCTCCTGAAGTGGGGCCTGACTGCGCTTCTTTGGAGCCAGTCAGGGGTCATTTATAGGTTCATAGGTTCATAGGTTCATACTAGGCTATCTGCCCGAGGGCATTTACAAGCCTAGCCCATAGTTTTGTGGCTTACGCCACCCCTTTAGTATGGGGAACTATACCCATTATTTTGCTGTGCCACTGTCGAGCAGTGACACTGAGGTAAACCCTGGTTTATATCTGCGATCTCCCATCCATTGGTCAAGATTTCTCTTGAACAAGGCCAGCGAGGTGCTCTGCCTCACATATACCGGGATTTTGTTCCATAGCATAGGGAGTCTTTGGGTGATGAATCTATCCCTCCAGCACGTCCTATTAATAGCCGTGTTGAGGTTTAAGTCTCCCGCCCTTGTGGCTCTGACGGATCTAGATTTTTTGAGGTGAAGCATATTCATCAAATCTGGGTTTGACATGGCCTTGTATGTCAGGCACAGGTCACCTCTGAGCAAGCTGAAAGCGTTTACTGAATAGAGCTGAAGTTCTTTCAGTCGGGCAGCATAGGACAGATTTTTCAGACCCTTTATCCTTTTGGTGAGGAACTTTTGTGGCCTCTCCAGCTGCTGCAAGTGTCGGGTCAGATACATTCCGAATGGGGCATTGTACACAATCATTGGTCTGATGAGTGATGAGTATAGGGAAACTATGACCTCCCTTGATCTAGATGTGAATCTCTTCATGATAAGGTGGGCAATGTAGAAGGTCTTCCTAACTACTTTAGCTACATGGGTGTCGAATGACAGGCTACTGTCAACCTGGGTCCCCAGGTCCCTGATAACTTCTTCTGTGCTCAGTGGATTGCCACCTATATGGTAGCTAGGGGTAACCTTGTTTTTCCCGAAGGGTATGACTATGCATTTTTTGGCATTTAACTTTAGGCCATGGCTCTGGCACCAGTTATCCGTTTCTGTGAGACCCTTTTGAAGGATATCTGTGTCAGATGTGTTTTCGACTACGGCGCCCAGTTTGCAGTCATCTGCAAACTTTGCCAGCCATAACCCTCCTGTGTTTGCTTGTACTTTGGAAAAGTAGATGCCAAACAAGAGTGGGCCCAGGACTGAGCCCTGTGGGACACCACTTGTGACAGGCTTTGAGTCTGACATGGCGCCAGCAACTCTGACCCTGTGGGTTCTGTCACTCAGCCAGTTTGCAACCCATCTTGTGATGTATGGGTTAACATTTAAGCTGATGAGTTTTTCAATGATACCCGAGTGGGGTATTGTATCGAAGGCTTTCGCCAGATTGAGGTAGGCTGTATGGACTGCCTTTCCCTCATCAATGGCTTTGGTGACTGTTTCGAAAAAGTCAACCAAGTTTAAATGGCATGATCTGCCTTTGACAAAGCCAAACTGGGTTGGATCCAAAGTCTGCAAATTATCTTTGTATCCAGAAGCCTGGCATGACATCACCCAAGAAAAGTGGGTACAAAGAATAATTTCCAGAAGATACTCCATGAACTTCTCTTTTCCACCTCATACCACCAAGAAAATCCCAGATGTTCCACCCAATCACAGGGATCAAGCAACTATAAAAGTTCAAAAGTTGCTTCAAAAGAGAGTCATCCAAACTGTCCCCGCAGACCAGATAGGATTCGGAACTTACTCCAGATTCTTTTTAGTGCCAAAACGAACAGGGGACTGGAGGCCCATTTTGGATCTCAGCAAATTAAATGAATCAGTGAAGAAGTCCAAGTTCCGAATGGTAACACTGCAGTCTATACTCCCTCTGTTAGGGAAAGACAATTGGATGTGTTCCATAGACCTCCAAGATGCATACTACCACATAAAAATGGACAGAGCATCGAGGAGTCATTTGTGTTTCCAGCTGGGAGCCAGTCATTACCAATTTCGTGTTCTGCCCTTTGGTCTCACCACAAACCCCAGGGTGTTTACCAACTGCATGGAGGAAGTGACAGCTCACTTGAGACATCTTGGATTCCAAGTGTTTCTGTACCTGGAAGACTGGCTTTTGACTGCCACCACCAGGCACCTACTTCTACAAGCCAGGAATTCAACCATCCAACTCTGCCCTCAGCTAGGGATTATGATAAATTGGGAAAAGTATGCCTTGTCGCCCTCTCAATGTGTGACTTTTATAGGTGCAGAAATAGACACGGTCACCATGGCGGCTCGTCTTCCTGCAGACAGAATGCAAAATCTGAGACAACAGATATACAGTCTACTTCCCCAACACAGAATCAAAGCCAAGACAGTGCTCAAACTTTTAGGAACCATGGACTCTACTATAACTCTAGGTCCACTAGCCAGACTACATATGAGAATCTTTCAATGGCTACTCTTTTCCCAGTGGTCTGTTCAACATCTGCCTCTGTCTCATCCTATTTTGATAACGGAATCTTGCAAAAAGAACCTTTGTTGGTGGATTCAGACCAATCAACTAGCGATAGGAACACTTTTCATTCCTCGCCAACCCATTGCTACTGTGACCATGGATGCTTCCCAGAGAGGGTGGGGGGGCATTATCTAGGCAGGACTGTCCAAGGCACATGGTAAGATCATGAGGCTCACTTGCATATCAGTGTCCTAGAGATGACAGCAGTGCTACTAGCATGGCAAGCACTTTACGACTTTTGTCTTCTACGGACAAAAGCAATCCAATCAGACAATATGTCAGTGGTATGGTATATAAACAAACAAGGAGGAACCAGATCCTATCCCTATGTCGAGAGGCTCTTCATGTTTGGCAGTGGGCGATATCTTCCCAATGCTTTCTAGTTGCAACGCATATCCCGGGGACAACTAATGTGATAGCCGACAAGCTTAGCAGGGCAATCTTGATGCCTCATGAGTGGTCTCTGAATCAGAAAGTCTCGGAACAGATTTTCTGCAAATGGGCACAGCCTTGCTGCGATCTTTTTGCTAGTCCAATCAACAACAAATGCAGCAGCTACTTCTCCCTTACCCCCCCCCCCGGGGGAGACACCGAGAGACACACTTGTTCACAGTTGGCCCCCGGGACTTCTTTATGCATTCCCTCCCTTTTCGCTGATATCGAAAATGATCCAGAAAGCAAAGACCTTGGGAAGCAGAATGATTGTTATTACTCCTTACTGGCCTCATCAGATTTGGTTCCCCTTTCTCGGGCCTCACCTTCTGGACGATCCATGGACTCTGGACCCAGTACCAGACCTTCTAACACACATGTCAGGCACCTTCCATCCCTGCCTCCACACCCTCAACTTGACAGCGTGGCTGCTCCACTTCCATCCCTAGTCAGGCTTCATGATTTCTCACCTGCAGTTACTCATATCCTCATGTCTTCCCACAAGCCTTCTTCGAGAAAATTATATGCTAGCAAATGGAAGAGATTTTCTATTTGGGCAAATGACAAAAAACAAAGATCCTTATACAGCCTCCATTCCTTTGGTGTTAGAATTCCTAACTGAACTTTTTCATCAAGGATCAGCTGCTGCTACAATCAAAGTTCAATTGACAGCAATCTCCAGTTTTCATTTGGGACAACATGAACCTAATCTTATGGCTCAAAGATTGTGTAAATCTTTCCTAAAAGGCACTACTTTGTTGAGACCTCCCTTTCATGAACCTATATCTCCTTGGGATCTAAATTTCATTCTGTCCAAACTTACTTCCACGCCCTTTGAACCCACACTTACTTGTGAATTGAAGTTCCTTTCATGGAAGTCCATTTTTCTAGTAGCTGTTACATCCGCCAGAAGAGTGTCAGAGTTACAAGCACGGTCAGTTAAATGTCCTTATTTGATCTTTCATAGAGACAGAGTTTCCCTTCATACAAATCTGTCCTTCATCCCCAAGGTTTGCTCTCAATTTAATTTGAATCAAACTATCGAACTGCCAGTTTTCTTTCCTAATCATTCAGTCAGTGCAGAATATACGTTTCATCAACTTGATGTTCACAGACAGTTAAGGTTCTATCTACATAGAACCAAGGAGCTTAGAAGATCAGACTAATTGTATCTTTTTCTGAGACAAAAAAATATATGCCAGTGTCTAAGATTACATTATCTAATTGGATTTCAAATTGTATTTCGTTTATTTACTCTTCCAATGGCAAGGAACTTTCTTTTAAAATTAAGAATCATTCTACCAGATCTGTATCCACATCTGCTGCCTTTCAAGCCAGAGTCCCAGTTGACAGTATATGTGCAGCAGCAACTTGGGCTACCCCTCTCATACCTTTATTACTCATTACAAATTGGATTTGGCCTCAAGGGGAAGAACCTCCTTTGGTTCCATGGTTCTTAGGAGTGTATTCCTGTGAGCCACCCGAGGAAAAGTTGCTAGGAATGCTGTCCCATATGTAAGAATGAAGGCGAGATAGGACTACAGAACATACAGAAGTTATGTACTCACTATAATGTTCCATGTTTGTAGTCCATCTCGCCTTTCATTCTTACGAACCCACCCACCTACCCCCATCCATGTATCCTTGGAGGATCTGGAGACAAGATAGTATTTATCTTTTGTAGGGTAGAGACCTTTCATCTTTGTTGTTCCTTGTGGAAATACCTTCTATCACTTTTTTAGATAGCAGCAAACAAGATCTGGGGATTCTTACAAGTGCACTATGGGATACCTATGTTGCCACGAGCCAACTGAGAGACTTCGAGCTTTGTAATCGGCCAAGTCGGAGCCAAGGATCGGCTGCGAACCCATATGTAAGAATGAAGGGCAATATGGACTACTAACATGGAACGTTATGGTGAGTACATAACTTCTTTTTTTATACATGACATCAAACTGACAAAGTTGTTCAAGAGAAACAATAGAAGCCTGAACTTGAAATGTCACAGAATGTAACAATCATATTCTGAACAAATGGTATTAAATTGACAATAGACACTCGGTTTAATAACATGGACTTGAGTATAATAACACTACTGTTTTAACTTGTCATAAATGACATACACTATATTGAACATCAAGGGGAAGCATGATGATTTTCTCATATAAGTAAATGTGCATAACAAGTCATAAATAATTGCTTTAACTTGAATTGTGGTTTTGTAACACATCTTGACCATACATAATACTTAAGTAGTTGCTAAGGTAAGGTAACTAATGTTTTATACATGACATCAAACTGACAAAGTTGTTCAAGGGAAACTATAGAAGCCTGAATTAGGAATGTCACAGAATGTAACAATCACATTCTGAACAAATAGTATTAAATTGACAATAATCACTCAGTTTAACCTTTGCTGATTATACAAAATAGAATGCTGCCATTTAAATCTAAAAAACGTTCACTATATGCCATAAAATGGCAATTTCTGAATATGGAAAGGGAACTTGTAATTGTTAATCACAATAAGTGACTTTGTTGTTTTAAACCTATAATTTCACTCATTTTATAATAAGAAATGACAGATATGAAAATCCTTATGTGTAGGAAATGGGCGAAGAGGGATACACTGACAATTAAAATGCACTAACTTTCATCAGTGTTTACATAAAACAAACTTGATGCTTTAAGTAAGTTAGCAACAAACAAAGTGATTACTTAAATGCTGTCAAAGAGTGAAATATAACTTCTGATATATCCAGTAAAGTACATTGTATTATAAACATTAGGTATAAATATTATTACCATCTATTTATATTAATTAATATGTTTTGAAAGATTTCATCAATAAGGGTGAATATGTTAAATAACTGTGTGCTATAATCTTTTACTGATGTTTTATATGTGATACATCATACTTTACTCTGATGGAATTGCTTGTCATCTGTCTTTCATGTAAATATTAATTGCTTATACAATAAGTAGGTATTTATATTGTATTAGAATTCTGTCTAATCTACAATAGTACTGTACCTGTTTAAAATAATATAAATATTGCTTATTCCTATTGCAAATATTCTCTGTATAATTCAATTTATGGATCTCAGATGTTCTGGATTGTCAAGGTATGAGTGATAATCTGATGGACTTGGGTTTATCCATCAGATTAGGAATCAGTTTTGTTAACATTTATTAATTTAAATTTATTTCACAAAAACATTTTAGTATGCCTGACCAAAACATTACTTTGTTGGTAAACACTCAAAGTATAAAACTGATAATTTCCTTTAAAAGCTCAAACATATACTTTATAGTTATCAGAATAAAATGTTTAATAGTTGCAATAAAACAAAAAAATACTTAGTCTAAATAATCTAAGATGGATTTAACTTTATTATTTAAATACCAACAGCTTAAACAATCCTAGCAGGAGATCAAATCTACTGAAATTTTTAAAATTGAACAAAGCACAAATTGTCTTCCTTCAAGAAACTAATTTTAAAACAAATGACAATTACAAATGGAATCCTAAGGAATATATGATATTGGCACAATCCACTTATAAGACAAAGACAAAAGGGGTAACAATTTTATGGAAAACAAATGTGATTAACCCAGAAATTATTTATAAGTATGAAGATAAAGAAGGCCTTATGGCAGTTAAATATAATAACAGAGTATGGACCCTAGCCAGTCTCTACTGGTTCCCAGGCATTGGACCAGGAACTGTTAAAAACACTTGGATTTCATTTCCAATAATTATAAAGGCAACTTAATATTAGGGGGAGATTTTAACTGTATATTTGATATTTCTGAAACTACAAATAAAAGATCACTGTGTACATCTGCTGTATCAAAAGCTTTAAATGAGTGGGTAGAATCATTTCATCTTGTAGATACTTTCAAATTTAAAGAAGATAAATCTTTGTTGTTTTCCCATCAAGATCACAGATTTGGTACCCAAACTAGAATAGATAAAATATTTGCTACCCATGACTTACACTTTAAATCATTAATTTCTAGATCACTCCCTGCCCCTTTTCAGACCACAGTTCATTGATACTAAAACTCCAAAATGGGTACAAACCATTAATCTTTAACTCCAGAGTTCCAGCATATATATTACAGTTCTTCTTAGATATTAATTACACCACAGAGATAAATAAAATAATGATATGGGACTCATTGAAAGTTTACATATATGATAAAGCCCTAACTTGGTATAAAAAAAATCAGAGAATGGGATTTCGAATTATTAGATCTACAATCTAAACTTTTGTCAGTAAAAGCTGAAAAAAATCAAAATCTTTTGGAGATGAAAAAGAAAGTAGATGCATTAAACAATAAATACAATGACATTCTAACACATAAAGCTAGTTTAGCTTTAGAAAAAACTAAAAATTAATACTCTGGCCACTTCTCCCAAATATCTACATAATTTATCCACAAGAATCAAAATACAGTCAACAGCTAATATCTCCATGAAAAGAAAGGGAAAAATGTCTCAGATATAGGTGACTTTCTTGATGCCTATAGAAATCACTGTATGGAACATTTCCAAAAAGAAAATATACATATTGATCAATTAAATCTAAATGAAAAATGTTCTAATATAAAACAATACCAGAAAAATTAAAACTAGATCTGCAAGTACCCATATCCTACAAAAAAATTACAGATACAATAAAAGAAGGTAAAAATAATAAAGCTCCAGGTAGAGAGGGAATAATTATGGAAATATATAAACTTTTTCCTTCAAAGATACTATCCCTCTTCCATAAAATTCTATTAGAAATTCAATCACAACATTTAATACCACCCTCTGGGAGATATTCCTTAATGACACCAATCCTAAAGGAAAACAAATCCCCAAACCTCTGTACCTCATATAGACCTATATCATTATTAAATAATGTCTATAATATATTTATGACAATATTAGCTAACAAAATGAAAATACCACTATGCAAAACAATAAATAATCAAATTGGATTTATATATTATAGACTCACACATGACAATATTAAAAGGATAATTTCTCTTATAGATTATGTTAATAAAGAAAATAAAGAAACACTCATAATTGGCTTAGATATAGAGAAAGGCTTTAATTCTCTAAATTGGGAGTATTTATTCAAAATTCTGGTGTTATTTGAATTTCTCCTTCCTTTTTCATCTATTAAAGAATATATATACAAATAATTTAGCATATGTTAAGCTAGGTCCTTTCATCTCTGAATCTATACATATAACAAAGGGTACTAAACAAGGATGTCTCATGTCACCGATTCTGTTTGCTTTGGCTATTGAAATATTGGCAGATTCAGTACGTAACAATACAAAAATCAAAGGAGTAGATGTTTATGAACAATACAATTCTAAAGTAATGCTCTTTGCTGATGACATATTATTAACATTATCCAGTACAAAAGAGACATTAGAAGAATTAGATATTTTAATTGACACATTTTACAGGACTTCAGGACTCCATTTCAATAAATCAAAATCAAAATTTTTATTTTTAAATAAAAAAAAAATAAAGAAATGCAGACGAAGGGGAATCACATTATAGGGAAACAAGAACCTACCTTAAAATATCTAGGAATTGAGTTATGCAAGGATAATAGTGAATTAGTCTAAAAAACTACAATAATATCATCAATACAATTAAAATCACTGTGGAAAAGTAGAACAAAATAATATTAACATTTGAAGATAGACTACAGTTAATAAAAATGGTTTTACTACCGAAGATTTTATATATAGCTTTGGCAATACAACTGTTACCAGAAAGGATTATACTCAAAGAAATAAACTCATGTCTAATAAAATGTTTACGGTTTCCCAAAAGAAACAGAATAGCTTTAATACATCATATCAGACCATGGAAACAGGAAGGATTAAACTTTCCTGATATAGAAACATATATAAAAGCATCAATATCTAAAACAGTCTCATATTGGATAAATCCAAATTATTCTGCGAATTGGAAAGAATTACTAACTGTAATATCAATAAATGAATTTGATTTACAAATGAAATTTCAAATAACAGATAAAAACAATTTGCCATGGCACATATTATGTATTAGTATGCAATGTAACATAACTAAGCTTACTAAAACTCATATGATAAATTATTACATAGACTCATTTAGGAAAATTATTAATACAAATATAGATTTAAAAATCTGGTTTGATCTTTTAACACCATTCATAGTTACAAAGAGCTATCCAAATAAAATATACAGAGAAATAATTAATTCATGGGAACAGAAAGGATTTGTTTGTTGGTTTCAGTGTATCAAGGGACTAAAAGTTCTGGATATGCAAACAATAGAAACAACATACAAAATTCCACAATAAGATTGGCTAACTATGCAAAGCATTCTCACGTACTTGCAAGACTTATGCAAAATAATTAGCAATTCTTCATTTAAAGAAATACCTAAACTTACAAAATGCCTATATGAAATCATATATAATGATTATAGGTTCATAGGTTCATAGGTTCATACTAGGCTATCTGCCCTAGGGCATTTATAAGCCTAGCCAGAATGTGTTTGGCTTTTGCCACCCATTTTAAATTTATTTTGCTATGCCCTTTTTCGAGGTTAGTATACTGTGCCTCTGTCTAACAGTGACACAGAAGTGATACCCGGGGTAAACCTACGATCTCCCATCCACTCATCAAGATTCCTCTTGAAGAGAGTCAATGAGGGACTCTGCCTAACCTGGACTGGGATTTTATTCCAGAGTGAAGGGAGCCTCTGGGTTATGAATCTGTCCCTCCAGCATGCCCTATTTATTTCAGTGCTGAGGTTCAAGTCTCTTGAGTGCGTAACTCGATGGGATTTGGATTTTCTGAGATGCAGCATGTCCATTAATTCCGGGTTGGACATGGCTTTATACATCAGGCACAGATCGCCTCTGAGCAGGTGGTATGCCACTGAGTAGAGCTGGAGTTTCTTTAACCGGGCAGCATATGGCATCTGTTTGAGCCCTTTGATCCTCTTGGTGAGGTACTTTTGGGGTCTTTCCAGTTGCTGCAGGTGTCTGGTAAGGTACATCCCAAAAGGGGCATTGTACTCAATTATGGGCCTGATGAGGGATGAGTAAAGAGGCACGATGTCATCCTCTGATCTAGATGTGAATCCCTTCATGATTAGGTGGGCTATATAAAATGTTTTTCTAACCACTTTGGCCACGTGGTTGTCAAATGAGAGATTGCTATCAACTTGGGTCCCCAGGTCCCTAATTACTTCTTCTGTACTTAATGGATTACCACCTATGTGGTAATTTGTGGGCACTTTGTTTTTGCCAAAGGGGATGACTATTTGGCATTTAGCTTGAGGCCATGGCTCTGGCACCAGTTGTCTGTTTCTATGAGGCCCTTTTGGGGGATGCTTGTGTTGGATGGAGAGTCGATTATGGCGCCCAGTTTGCAGTCATCTGCGAACTTGGTCAGCCACAGTCCTTCCGTGTTGGCCTGTACCTCCGAGAAATGTATACCGAACAAGAGAGGTCCCAAGACTGAGCCTTGTGGGACACCACTTGTAACTGGTTTGGAGTCTGACATGGCTCCAGCAATTCTAACCATGTGGGTTCTGTCCTTGAGCCAGTTTGCAATCCATCTAGTGATATAGGGGTTTATATTTAAGCTGGTGAGCTTATCTATAATGCCCGAGTGGGGTATTGTATCGAAGGCTTTTGAGGTCCAGGTAGGCTGTGTGGACCACCTTCCCTCGTCAATGGCCTTGGTGACTGTTTCAAAGAAATCAACCAGGTTTAAGAGGCAGGATCTGCCCTTAACAAAGCCGAACTGGGTAGGATCCAGTGTTTGTAGGTCCCCAATATCTTTATTTATGAGGTCCATGATGATCCTTTCCATAGCTTTGCAGACCAAGCTATTCAGGCTTATGGGGCGATAGTTTCCAGGATCCGTTGAGGCACCACCTTTATGGAGAGGGACCACTGTTGCTGTACGCCACTCTTTGGGCACATATCCTGTAGTAAGGCTGAGATTGAACAGTAGTTTTATGTTTGGGTTTAGCTCTTCTTGGAGTTCATGTAGGACGCAGCCCGGGACACCGGCTGGTCCCATTGATGCTGTGGTTTTGCTTTGGAGAGGGTGGCTCTTACCTGAGCATCTGAGATGTCAGGGGCAGCACTCTGCTGGGTTAGATATTTGCCCTTTGGTGGGGAGGGAGAGGTTTGCGCTGAACCTGTCAGCTAGGATGTTGGCAATGTCTGTGGGTTCGTATATTTTTTGTCATTTTGGACTAATTCTGAGCATATCTGGGAATTACCACCCAGGTTCCTAACATAACTAAAGAAAGCCTTGTGATTATCCTTAGTGTCCTGTGCAATTTTTCTCTCGAAGCTGGCCTTAGACAATTTTATGTGCCCGTAGTTTTTGCTAATACTGATCAGTGATGCCTTCCCTTTTGGGATAGTGCTCTATCATTTAGGAGCTTCCTCCTTCTATTGTATAGTTTGTTTATGGCTGGGGTCCACCAGACAGGACGCCTGCCTTTGGAGGATTGGGTCTTGGTTTTATTTGGGATCGATGATCCATGCATTCCTGAAGGTGTTCATAGAATGTGTTTATAAAGGATTCTGCGGTCTGGGCCGTATTTTCCACAGGCCGGGGGGCTTTGAAGGATTCCACCTCAGTTTTGAGGAGTGTGAAATTTGCTTTAGAGAAGTTTTTCTCTGTGGTTTTCTGGGCAGGGGGTGGGGTCGGGATGTGAATATCCAGTGAGATTAGTTTATGGTCTGATCTTACCAGTGAGGGATACACTTCTGGTCTGGAGCATAGAGTCCCCATGTTGGTGATGATCAGGTCCAGTATGTTTTCCCCTCTTGTGAGAGTGGTAACAAGTTGTTCCATAGCATTTGAGTTTATAAATTCTAGGAAACTTTGGGCTAGGGTGTTGGAGCTAGAGTAATGCTCCTAGTCTATGTTTGGGTAGTTGAAGTCGCCCAATATAATGGTGTTTGGAGAGACCTTCATATTTTCCAGTGTTCTCAGGAAGGCCGAGTGGGGTTCCTGGGTTTGGGAGGGTGGTCTGTAGCAGGCTATAAACTGGAAGGCAGTTTTACTCACTGTTAGTTGCACATGGATAGTCTCTGATGCTTCGTGCTTTGCCACCAACCTGGAGGTGTGGGTATCTTTGAGGAATATCGATTCTCCCCCTCCTTTTGTGGTTCGGTCCAAGTTTTGGGGCTGAAAAGCATGGTATGAGGTATAACCTGGTAGTGCTGGGGTGCTCTCGGGAGCACTGAACCAGGTTTCTGTTACTGCACAGATATCGATGTTCTCCATGCTAAGGAGAGTTTTGAGTGCGTGCATCTTGAGGTTTAGACTTCTGGCATTGAGTAGCATTACTCTTAGTTTCTTATCCCTTGTGATACCTATGGAGGTGGGTTTGTCTTTTGAGCCTTGCCTAAAAAGGCACTATGGGGTAGCAAGAGACTTTGCCAATATCCGAAAGCCCAGGGGTGACAGGTGCAAGCCGTCCCTAGCGAAGCATTGTGGCTTGTCGAGCATATCATCCCAAGCTGACAGGCATTGGATCCCCTTTGAATGACACCAGTACTTAAGCCAATTGTTGAAATTGATCATCTTGTCTTCATATTGTGGCGTCATTCTTGGTGAGGGTAAAATGCTACTCAAGGTCAGGGTCATACCGGTCTGGGCTACATGCTCAGAGAGCTCCTTTATGTCTCTTTTCATGTAGTCCAGGGAGGTACATCTCAGGTCATCCACACCAGCATGGACAATGACTGAGTCATATTTCTACTTGCCTTGGAGTGACCTGAGTGCTTGTGTTATGTGGCGGATCCTAGCGCCCGACAGGCTGCTCACCGTGACCCTCTCCTTGTTCAGCCTGGTGAGCGGGACGTCAGTGTGCCTGATGATAGAGTCACCTATTACAAGTGTATCAGGTGTGTTGTTTGGTCTTAAGGGCTGTGACTGTTCGGCAGACTGGCTTTGTGAGATATGTGTTGCACGTGTTTTGTTTTGGGGTAGCGGCTGCTTGGGTGTCTGCTTTGGAGGTCTCTGCTGCTTCGCAGATCTTTATTTAGAGCCTCAGTATGTTTTGTGTGATTATGTGTTTGGTTTGCTGTCGTGGTAGGTCTATGTGAGACTGGAATTGTAGTGAGTGTGGTTTCCTTCTCCTCCTGACTGGTTATGCCAGTACTGAGTTGAGAGAGCTTAGCCTCCAGTTTGGCTATATGGTTGCATCTCTCACATGTGTTGGAATTTGTTGGGAGGAGGAGAGGGTTGTCTGTGTACATGAGGCAGTTGTAACATTGCCTCAATATTCCCAGATTCACCAGCTGGACTGGAGAGGAGATTGACAACTGACCTTTGGACATGCTAGAATAATATTGGGAATTCCTTAATAATTGAAAGCCAGGGCCAGTGGGGAGTGAGGGTGTAGTGCTTTTAATTTTTAGTGACTTATATAATTGCTTTAGTGAGCAAGTGCCAGGTAACTTAAGTGCAATGTGTTACAGGTAAATTAAATGCAAAAACGACAAACTGTAACTTTTTTTCAAGTGAAACAAGGAAATAAGTACAGTAAGCAATGCAGATATCACTAGTGATCCACAGAAGCACTGAGAAGCCGCGTATTAGGTGGAATTAGCGTTCCAGGGAAATAACAAGCAAACAAACAACAAGCATATAAACAAAGCTAGATTCAGCAGGCCTGGATCTAGTCTATGCTACAGCAAACAAGGTGTACCAATTTCAGTAAGATACAGTTCAAATATTCAGGCACTATAAACCTTTAACCAGAAATTCCCAGCTCAGAAGGGCAGAGTCCAGCCTCTTCTCCCACAAGAGTGCAGACCACAAACCTTCTTAATGTAAAATAACTGGCCTGAAGCCCAAGTGCTTAAACCAGAACTAATACACTTTAAGAATAACAGACACTGGGCTCTCAATCAGCAGTTCCCAACTTAGAAGGATGAAAGCTACCTGTCCTGCCACCACAGTGCATGCCACAAACCTTCCTAATGTAAAACAACTGATCTGAAGCCCAAGTGCTTAATCCAAAAGACTTAGAATGATAGCTACACTTTAATCAAGTTACTACCAAGCAGTAATAAATACAATTGAATACTTTAGAGAATGCCTGGATTAGTGCTCAAGTTACACAAACAAAGCTAGATCCAGCAGGCCCGAATCCAGTCTATGCCACAGCAAACAAGGCGCACCAACTTCAGTAAGAAGCAGTTCAGATATGCATGCACTATAAGCCTTCAACCAGAAATTCCCAGCTCAGTAGGGCAGAGTCCAGCCTCTCCTCCCACAAGAGTGCAGACCATGAACCCTCTTAATGTAAAATAACTGGCCTGAAAGCCCAAGTGCTTAAACCAGAATTAATACACTTTTAGAATAACAGACACTGAGCCCTCAATCAGCAGTTCCCAACCTAGAAGAATGTAAGCTACCTGTTCTGCCACTATAGTGCAGACCACAAACCCTCTCAGTGCAAAACAACTGGTCCGAAGCCCAAGTGTTTAAACCAAAAGGCTTAGAATGAGTTACACCAAGCAGTAATAAATACAATTGAGTACTTTTAAGATGATGCAAAAGTAAAAAAGTAGGTAGAAACACAAGTACAGTAAAAGCAGATGAATTTTTTTTTTTTCTGAACAAGTGCTGAGATCAAAGAAACAGATTTGAGTGCTGAAACTAGAAAACTGGCTAGTTATAAGAGAGAAAAACTAAGCTAGAAGGCATTCCTCCAACACAGAAGGGCTTGGGGGCTCAGAAGCCTACAAATAGTCTATACCACTTAACAGGAAAGGCAGGAAACAAGCTTAAATTTTTTTTCCTGTTTCCCAGATGCTCTCTTTGTACACAGTAGGAGTGCCTGAAATCAGAATATGATCTCACTGCACTCAGTTGAGTGAGCAAATGAGATGGGCCCAGAAGGAGTATCCAAACACAAATTTACAAGAGGGGCGGGCAGTTGCAAGGCCACTAAGATTAACACCAAAACCAAAACAAAAACAGTGAGGGTGGGTGGGACTAACTGAAGAGCAGAGTCAAAACTTCCATTTCAGTTAATATTCCTTCCACACAGTTAAAATCAATTTAAATATTGTATTTTTTTGAAAAAAAGAGCAGATAAAGGTACTTAAATTCTCTTATACGTCCAGTTGAATACAGCAAGTTCTTAGCCGGCCAAAGCTGAGGTTTATAAGCAGAAAATATTTCACACTGTACCACTTAAATAGGCAAGGACAGGAAATCAAAGAATGTCACTACCCCCACACCTGTAATTACTAGCAAATAACAAAATTCAACAAACACTGACTAACTTCCAGTTCAGTTAATATTCCTTCCACACAGTTAAAATCAATTTAAATACTGTATTTTTTGGAAAAAAAAAGAGCAGATAAAGGTACTTAAATTCTCTTATACATCCAGTTGAATACAGCAAGTTCTTAGCCGGCCAAAGCTGAGGTTTTTAAGCAGAAAATATTTCACACTGTACCACTTAAATAGGCAAGGACAGGAAATCAAAGAATGTCACTACCCCCACACCTGTAATTACTAGCAAATAACAAAATTCAACAAACACTGACTAACTTCCAGTTCAGGTAATATTCCTTCCACACAGTTAAAATCAATTTAAATAGTGTATTTTTTTGAAAGAAAAAGAGCAGATAAAGGTACTTAAATTCTCTTATACGTCCAGTTGAATACAGCAAGTTCTTATGACATGGGAAATAGTATTTCGAAATTTTACAAGATATTGATAAATTATAAAACAACACCCAAATCTTCATACTGGAGTTATATAACAAAAGGACACTCATTACAGCTAACTGAAGAAATGAAGTCAAATATTTTATCATCAATAAAACATACATCCGTTACGCAATACTGGAAAGTTTTTAATTGGAAATGCTTGCACATAGCATTCTTAACTCCAGATAGAATTACCAAAATTAATTCTTCCACAAAAGGAATTTGTTGGAGGTTTAAGCAAATACACAATGCAGATTGGAATCACATTTTTTTCGACTGTGTTAAAATTAAGCCATTTTGGAATGGTATTAAAAACTTTTTACAAGCTTTATTTAATGTATTGTTTAACTTATCTAAAGCTCTAGTATTATTAAATGTTTATGAAGGTCCTCATTTGAATGAGTCAAATATGTATCTAGTATGGACAATACTTGCAATTTCAAAGAAGTGTATAACAAGAAGATGGAATACAAACACAATACCGACTTTGGAAGACTTCTACAGCCTACTGAAGACCACACCATTGTTGGAAATTAAAATTAAAGAATTAAGGATTCATCCTAAGCCATTTATTAACAATCCGTGGAAAAAAGTCTTATCATTGATTGGCACTTTACAATAACTGAATAGATACACTTTGATAACTGGATTGTTATACCTATAAAGTAATTGTATATATTGAGCTCTTTTATAGTGTCAGGCTGATGTAAATAGTGTACATAGTTATTTAAGATGTTATATACAAATAGAATGGAATTTATTCAACTGTATTTGAAAAATAAAAACAATTTTGAGGAAAAAAAACACACACATTTATATATATATATATATATATATATATATATATATATATATATGGGTCTACTTCAGAAGACTGAAAATTCAAAATACTGAATGATGAAATTTGCCCCCCTCTACACTGTTGTGCGATCTTGGATTTAGTATATATAGTTAGCAAGGGGTGTGGGGGTACAGCCCCCTACATGAGGAGTGCAGGAGGGCTTGCCCTTTCAATAAAAATATGTTCAGTATTTTGAATTTTCAGTCTTTTGGTTTTCCACTCTTCAAAATATCGAAAGTTTACTTACCCGAACACCTAAACACCGACAAATATTCCGCGAACCGCAAATACACAGAATGCCCTTAACCACGAAATTCAAAAACACGAAATGTCATAGTTGTCCCATCCCACCGCCCGCTACATACTACCTACACAAACTAAATAAACCACATACATACACTAAACAAAACTGTACTTCTAACCCTAAACTAAACCATACTTCTAACCCTACACTAAATCTTTCATATACCACCAAGTATGCACTTAACTTAACCCGCACCCTAACCCTAAGGTCCGTAACTGTCGCACACTTACCTTAAAAATCTATACCCAAACAAACTAAATAATCTACACACATACACTTAATAAAACCCTACTTCTAATCCTACACTAAATCTAACATACATTACCATCTATGTACTTAACCCGCACCCTAACCATAAGGTCCATAACTATCGCACACTTACCTTACAGAGCTATACTGCAGAAGGGCCAACCATGACAAATCGATGTATTGATATTCGCGCTTCAGGACAATCAATGTTTTTGCGGTTTGATGAAGATGTTTCGGCATTTAGGTGTTCGAGTTTTTTAATATAGACCCTATATATATATATATATATATATATATATATATATATATATATATATGTCTACTTCAGCAGACAGATATACCACTTACCCGAATTACAAATAACCGAGACAACAAAACTAAAACTGCATTTTAACAAATGTGCACATCACTGAAACATATTCCCGGGAAAACAACCACTTGGCCAACATAAAAAGAAAAGAACATCAAAACATGTTAAACCCATCCAAGTGAGGGGCTTCACCTCCTGCACCTTCCACCCCCCAACTAAATATATCAACTCCAAGATTGCACTATAGTGGGGAAAAGGGCAAATTTCACATGTTGGCCAAGTGGTTGTTTGATTATTTGCAATTCGGGTAAGTGCATTTTGGTCTACTGAAGTAATGTATACAGGTAAAAGTGCTGACTTGCATAAACATCTACACCACTTTCCCCTGATCAGTGCAGGTCGAAATTGACACTCATCGCATACTCACTTTGCTGAACATTCAGTGACTGAAAAAAGAAGCTTAAAGTTCTTCTTTTCCAGTTACTGAATCTAAGTTAAAAAGAAAAAAAAATTAACATTGCCACCAGGCAAGCTTCGTCTGAATAATGGCACTGTTAGGTGAAAGTTTTTCAGGTGGTTAATATGTAGGGTTAGAGTAGGGTAAGAGTAAGGTTGACAAGAGGGTTTTGACCCTCCCCCCAGACCACCTTACTCATGTTTGCTAACCCTAAACTTAACGCTGCCTCAACTATACACATTATCTTCAGAAAAACTCTTTCCATAACCAAACCACAAATTAAGACTCTTGGATACAGAACACACACACACACACACACACACACACACACACACACACACACACACACACACACACACACACACACACACACTGTCATACAATTACATGCCACACTAAAGCTGTACCTTAAACTAACCACAGCTCTAACATTAATTAGCATACTTACATGCATGCACTCGAACCCTAACCTGCAAACACACACGCACACTCCCAAACCTCGTACACACCCACAAATCTCTCTTGGCAACACACACACTCCCAAACCTCATAGACACCCATAAACCTTTTCTGGCAACACAGATATTTGACTAGCTGGATGCTGTATAAAGAAAACATTCAACAGAAAGACCTGCAGTTAGCACTGACAGCAAGATGAACAGTTAATAACATAAACTGTTGCCATACATGTATTCATATACAAGTGCAATATAGTTAGATGACAACACATTTGGTTGACAAGTTTGTGTGGGTGTAAAAAAGAATGATTGCATAAATGAGTGAATGCTTTTTTATGAGACTGCAGTTTGGTTGAAATCAAGGTTTATATTGTGTAGGTGAGTGTGCAAGAAAATTCATATTTGACTGAAAAGGTGGTGGCTGTGAAAATGCAAGATTGTGCTATAGACGTTAATGTGTATGTGAGAGTGTTTATGTATTAGGGTTAGACTAAGAGTTAGGTAGTGGAATAGATTTAGTTTTGTGCCCATCTGTTGTTGTGTATGGTCTGAGTGAGTCATTTTGTCCTGTATAAACCTACCCATGCCCGCAACCCTACACATTACATTACATCACTAAAAATATTTTCCGTAACAATACCACTACTCAGACTATGCTTAATCTAGGTTTTAAAGTAGGGGTTTACTGATAGTGGGATAGAAGTGTTCAGTGTTTTTTGAGTAATTCTTTTTAGTTGTCAGTGATGTGTGATGGTCGTCATATTGATCAATGCTGCAGTAGCCTTAGCTGTATAGGGTATATCCTGCCAAGAATATAACAGCTGGAAAGCTTCCAAAGGTTCAGGGCATCTTCCATATGCACAAACTGTCAGTCAGCTCGAGCTGAGATGACTAAAAAGATAGGTTTGGGTACCAAGTCTTTCAGAGATTTTGTGTCGCCAAAGAGAATGCTTGTGCTGTTCCATTGCTGGACAGATAAGTTCCCTTTGCGGAAAAACCTTCCACATTAAAAAAAAAATGTTTTATTGTATTTTCCTGTTTAGCCAAGTTATTTTTAAGCTAGGAGTTTGTGTTTTAATGGTCTGTCACAAGACTTAACTGTACCTTTAAAATGGAAGCACATTTTCCTTTTCAGTTTTAAAAAGCTTTATAAAGTACTACAAAACCGTTTTTTCCCTTTTTTGGTGCTGACAGAATATTTTAAAGTGAATTTTACTGCATTTGTCTGGGGAGAAAGTGACTTTTAAAGACTTTATTTTTTTACTGTGTTTTGCTGCTTGTTTTTTACAGGAAAGAGGCACTATTTTCTGCTTGACTATGGAAAAAAC
The DNA here is from genome assembly GCF_019279795.1 of Protopterus annectens. NCBI lineage: Eukaryota > Metazoa > Chordata > Ceratodontiformes > Protopteridae > Protopterus > Protopterus annectens. Next base: position 77,162,571 of record NC_056739.1, on the reverse strand, counting down.
TACCGATCCCACGGTCTGTCCTTCTGACAGCCATGAAAAGAAAAAGTTAAGCAAACAGCCTTTGCTACCACAGCAGGGTGGCAGTTTGTCTCAGCTGCGGGTGGGTGACTCTGCTGTGGCCATAGCTTGTTCCTCAGACCATTCATCTTTTAGCCTAGATCCCTCTGGTGTGGCACCTACAGTCACCATAAACCAAGGGTTAGCCACATCCTATGCAGCTCTTTGGATCTGTTTAGTGGGCAAGGGAAAGCTACCTTTTCCGCCCTGTAAGATGGAACAGGGAAGTTCCCCCTGTTGTGTCAGAATGCTGTGACCATCCCCGGGGAAGCTGCTGCTGCCATTTGTAACATGGTTGGCCTTATTTTTCCTGTCAAAAAGAAATTTAAAACCAAGCATGTATCTCCTCCTCCTCAAATTTCTATAGATATGAGCAGTTTACTGGGTCTGGCTCAGGGTTTAATTCAGGCTATTGATCCTTCTTTTAAAGTAGTTTCAATATTCTGGGTCTGAATAGGAAAATGCATGGATGGATGCAGGTTTTTTTTCTTCAGATTTCTGATTCAAACTCAGTGGAGAGCTCAGTTTCTGATTATCCCTGTGGAGGTTTATTTTTCTCTGACACTATTTGTAGAATGTGCGGTGTTTTCACTGGGAGAATGCTGAGGTTTCTCAGTCCCTCAGAAAATGCTGTGAGTTGTTGCAGTATGATTTTCCATATCCTAGACCCGTTCCTCCTGATCTGTCTGCTTTACAGGATGTGTGTTACTGCCTGCAATTTTCTTCACAGTCAGCCAGCGCCCCTAAAAAGACATATAGGATGTGTAAAGTTCCTCAGTCTTAACCTGACCCAGCAGCTATAGCTTTAGTTGATCCCACTGCTGATAAGCAGTTGCTTAATTCCAGTCCTACTTTTTCTGATAAGGATGGGAAAATTATTGATATGTATGGGGAAAAGTGTATCCTTCTGCAACCTTGTTTTACAGAATTTTGAACTGTAAGGCTAAAGTTTGTTTTGACAAATTTTGTAAGTATGAGGAATGTTTTATCTGCAGTTTCTAACTATTTCTTCTGTTACACAAGTTACTACTAATTGTTTGCAGTATGTGTATGACTGTTGATACTTATTCTAGGGCTATGGCCACTGGTACTGTTTTGAGGAGGTTTGCATGGCTGCATTCACAGAAGCTCCCATATGGTAAGATTTTAAAATCTCCATTGGATAGACATTTAGTAAGTTTGGCCCCCCTGCTGCAGAGGATATCAGAAAGTGTGTTGAAAGGGGAAAGCTGATCTAGGGAATCAGTAAGATTTTTCAGTCCTCCTTTTCTAAATCGTCCAAGGGATTTTCTATCTCCTCATCCAATTTTTGTCAAAAAAAATGTTATAAACAGTCTTAGCAAATTCAGGTAAACAGATGTTTAAGAAAAAATTGGCAATGGGGGTTTCAGAAAGAAGTCTTGAACCCCCCAAAAACCAAGGACAGTTCAAGTCTGAATAACTGTTTAAGAGACCTTGTGACGCCCTCCCACCCTGGCCCCTTTTTTTCTTCCAGAAAGTCAGAATCTCCACTTTTCTCTTTGGAGAAAGATTGTTTCAGACAAATGGGTTCTGAAAATCATTTGTCAAGGTTACAGATGGTAGGTGGTAGTAAGAGGAAATTCCTCCTTTTCCAGAGGTCATTCCTCATTCTTCAGATCAGACCCTTTCCATACTGTTTCAAGAAGTGACAGAACCAGTTCCTTCCTTCCATGTGGGTGTAGTTTTTATTTGAGGATGTTCTTAGCACCAAATAAAGAAAATTCTTGGAGGCAGGTTCTGGATCTTTCTTTCTTTCTTTCCTAAACCAGTTTATGATAGTGGCTAAATTCACAATGCTGTCACTTCATAACCTGTTACCTCTTCTTCCTATTTCAAGTTTCCTAGTAACACTTGACTTAAAAGATGCTTATCACATCCCTATTCATTCAGATTTCAGAAGTTTCTTAAGGTTTTCTGTGTCTGGATCACATTGTCAGCTGTCTGCCTTGACTTGAACTGTCCTTGGTTTTTGGGGGGTTCAAGACTTCTTTCTGAAACCCCCATTGCATGTTCACAAGGTGTCTGGATCCACTTATAGCTCATTCAGGCTACTTTTTTTCAAAGTGTTAGTAATCTTTTTCTTGAGTCAGAGATCACTTATGCAAGCTAGAATTCCATGAGAACATTCAAAAGTCTTTCCTGACTCCCTCACATGAGAATTGTGTTCCTGTTATGTCATCTAGAAACCTCTGTTCAAAGAGTTTTTCTTCCACAGGAAACAAATATATCTTTATTTAGATCAGTTTCTAAGGTTTTCCACTCAGACTTCAGTCACTGTGAGGGAACACTACAGGATTTTAGTTCTCATGGCAACTTTGATTCTCATGATACCTCTGGCAAGACTCCACATGAAAAAGATACAGTGGTATCTGAAATCTCTTTGGACCCAGCATCAGCATCCTTTATCTTTTTAAATCCCAGTGCTGGGGTTTCTGTGAGAAATCTTTTGATGAAGACAACAGAAATCCTTAAATCCAGGTTTCTCTCCCCTTCTCCCCTCTGCTCTAAAGCAGTCAGTCACCGCAGAAGCTTCAGACTTTCCTTGGGGAGCAGTTTCAGAGGGATAAAAGTGCAGAGGGTGTGGTACACCAAGGCCATATGGAAGCGCATAAATATCAAAGAGATGCTTGCCCTGTTCAAGGCACTCAACACTCTGAATCATCTTTGGTCCCTGGGACCTCTTCGAGTACCTATAGTTAGCTATAGCTATAGGTATAGCTACCACAGTCATGTGGTACATACACAAGGAAGTGGGAACCAGATTGTACTCCTTTTGCAGACTAGTCATGTTAGCTTGGGATATAGCGTCACATCACAGTCTCACTCTGCAGGCATCCTACATTCTGTCAAAGTAGACTTGCGTTGCAGACATGCTGAGCAGAGCCAGGGTAGACATTCATGAATGGAAACTAAATTGAAGGTCTTCCAAGATTTGATCCATCTTTGGAAAGTTCCTCAGGTAGACTTATTTGCCTCCTGTCTGAACAATCAAGTGGTAAAATTCTGTTCCAGGACTCCATGCAAGAAGGTCTGGAAGACAGATGTATTTTCTTTTCTTTGGAGAAAAGAATGCTTTCCCATCCTTTCCACTAATATCCAATGTACTTCTAAAGATTCAGAACGAATCCCCCAAGATCATTGTGGCGACTCCCTTCTGGCCCAGGCAACTGTGGATCTTCCTTCTTTTAGAAGTGACTAGGAGCAATTACCACATCCTTCCTTACAGACTGGATCTACTCACACAAGAACAGGGGTGTTTGATACACCCCAACATCAATCATCTTCAATTGACTGCCTGGATGAGAAAGTCATAATTCCTTTTAGGCACTTATTTACTGAGGGCTGCAGCATGTAGTAATGGAGGCAAGAATGTTTGTTACTAGAAAACCATATATTAACCTATCTTATTTTCCTTAAGGACATAGTTTCTTTGAGAACTATTTATTTTTTATTTATTTTACATTTGTTGACCGGGCTGGTCTAGCTGGATATATGTCCATTTTCAGTAGAGGCCCGGGGAGAAAAGCTCCAACATAGGCAATAGTATCATAGCATACAGTATATACAATAGACAGATGTTACATTACATTATTTTAGAGTAGACAAAACAAAATTGTGTAAGAGTTACCTGGAAAAACATTGGATAGCATATAATAAAAAGATAAAGAATACCAAGAATTGTTATCTTAAATTAAAGGAGTGGTTACAGGCATACAATCTTATACTTACATACAAGACATACTCAGTAGAGGCCTGGGGAGAAAAGCTCCAATATAGGCAATAGTATCTTAGAATACATTATATATAATAGAAGGAAGTTACATTACATTATGTTATATTAGACAACAGGAGGTGAGTTCTTTTAGAGAAGTAAGTCATGAAACAGTGCAGAAAGGAAGTCTCTTTAATGCTAGGAAGTGATTAGTGTTCTAGTTGCAATTGATAGGCATAATAAAACAACAGAGCAGAGAGGTAAAGGGAGTGGGAGACAGGGGAAATAGACTTTAGTCAGGGTTAGAGCAGGGACATAGCCAGTGTGTTTTGAGATATTCTTTAAGATATCTTTTGAAGAGTAATGTGGAAGAAAGTGATGATAATTCTTTAGGAAGCTGGTTCCAGGTTTTTCCCACTGTGTTGGAGAATAGTGAGGCCCCAGCCTTGTTGTTAGATTTAGTAGTGGAGACTAGAAGTTTATTAGCAGAGCGTAGTGTTGCCAGATTATTATATGGGGTAACCATACTAGTGAGGATATGAGTCTTGTTAGGGTTGTAGAGAACCTTTTGGGTAATAGTCAGTTATTGAGAAAGTAGTTGGTTCTGTAGTTCTAACCATCCTAGCTTTTTATGGTTGTGATAGTGATGGGCTCTAAAAGGGGAGCCAGTGGCAAATCTGGCAATGTTATTATAGCTGGTTGCAAGTTTGCTAAGGTTGTTTGTAGACAGGTTAGTATAAATGACAGAGGCATTAAACAGGGTAGAGATAAGGTGGGTTTGGGCAATGGTAGTTCTAGCTAGTGGAGTGAATAAGGGTTTGATTCTACAAAGGGATCCTAGTTTTCTGTTGACTGATTTTATAGTAGTATTAATATGATCATCATAGCTAAGGCTGTGGTCTATTGTAATACCTAAGAGTCGGGTTGTCGTGACACGAGTCTGGGGATATGGTAGTTCCATTGTTAGAAGTTACTGTGAAGTGACATTGTGGAGACCTTTGGTTAGGAGTAAAGAGCAATAATTTCGTTTTTTTGGGGGGTTAAGGAGGAGGCAATGTCTCATGAACCAATTTTCAACAGTATGAAATACAGTTTGGGTGAGGAAACAGAGTTGGCAGAGCATATTAAAGTTGAATCATCCACATATTGTATGCAGGTGGCTTGTGGAATTTTAGAGTTAAGATCATTAATAAAGATTGAAAAGAGAAGAGGGCCTAATATGGAGCCTTGGGGCACTCCAATGTTGACAGGGAGGGGTGTGGATAAATTATTATCCCAGAGAACAGCTTGATGTCTGTTATCTAAGTATGATTTAAACCAAAGTATTGCCTGTGGGTCAAGAGATAGGGATTTTAGTATATCAATAAGTAGGTGATGGTTAACCATATCGAAGGCTTTTGACAGGTCAATAAATAGTGCAGATGAAAGAGAGTTATTATTATGATGTTTGTTAATACAGTCAGAAAAGGATAGTAAGGCAGTGGTTGTACTATGGTGAGGTCTAAAGCCATGCTGACAGTTAGCAAGTAAGTTATTAGAGAGAAGGTGGATGAGTAGCTGTTGGTGGATACATTTTTCCATTATTTTTGCTATTGGAGAGTAAGGCTATTGGTAAGAAGTTAGAAATCTCTGTAGAGGAACCACCCTTGTGCAGAAGGATGATGTGTGAAACTTTCCAGATGGTGGGGATTGTTCCTTCAGTAATTTTTCTATTTATAAGGATGGATATAGGATAGGCAATGGCTTTAGACGCACTTTGTAGGTATTCACCTGGTAGACGGTCAGCTGAAGGGGTACAAGGTTTGAGTTTTTGCAGGAGGGAACAGATGAGGGACGTTGGTACTGTTTGCAGATGAAATGAAGGAGCTGGGCTATTTATGCTTAATGATAGGTTAGTGCTAACAGGGGGTAGTGTATTTGCTAGAGTTTGAATAGCTTCAGTGAAGTAGTTGTTGAAGGCATCAGCAATGTGTTTAGAGTTATTCTGGGTTATACCTGATGGGGTGGGAGTTTTGGAGTGCCCTGGTTGAAGCAGTTTGTTAATGCCTGACCAGAACTTTTGTGGTTTATGCTGGTGGGTTTGTTGTAGGTGAAGGTAGTAGTTTTTTTTTTTGTCTAGCAGAATTTCTTTTTTAGTGGTATTTCATAACTGCTTAAAGTAAAGATGGTCTGCTGGGATTTTTGAAGCTCTCCATTTGGCCCATATTTTATTACGTAAGAGAATCTTTTGTCTAGTTTCTTTGGTGAGCCATGGAGCAGTTTTGGTTCATATTCTGGTAGAGTGAGAGGGGGCATGGCAATCAAGGATGTGTAGGAATTTTGTATTGAAGTAAGATACTGCTTCTGGTAGAGTGAGAGGGGGCATGGCAATCAAGGATGTGTAGGAATTTTGTATTGAAGTAAGATACTGCTTCTGGTAGAGTGAGAGGGGGCATGGCAATCAAGGATGTGTAGGAATTTTGTATTGAAGTAAGATACTGCTTCTGGTAGAGCGAGAGGGGGCATGGCAATCAAGGATGTGTAGGAATTTTGTATTGAAGTAAGATAAAGCTTCTGGTAGAGCGAGAGGGGGCATGGCAATCAAGGATGTGTAGGAATTTTGTATTGAAGTAAGATACTGCTTCTGGTAGAGCGAGAGGGGGCATGGCAATCAAGGATGTGTAGGAATATTGTATTAAAAAAAAGATACTGCTTCTTCTAGCTGAAGATGATGAACTGGTGACCAGTCACATGCATTAAGTTCATTTAGGAAGTTTTCTTGATTAAAGTGTTTTTTTTGCGCATGAGGTTTTGAAAAGATTTGGATTGGGACTATGGAATTTTTGGTTAACTATAAATGTAAGAGAGTGGTCACTAATGTCGTCTGGAAGGGTACCTGGTATATAAGTATCAGGGTGACTATTTATAAGGATCCAGTTTAGGGTGCTTTCTTTATTACCTGGTTTATGGATTCTAGTAGGGGTGGTTATAATTTGGGAAAAGCCATATAGATTGATGTGGGAGGTAGGATTAGGTGAGCTGCAAGTAGCCCAGTCTATATTAAAGTCACCTAGTACTATGGTTTCCTGAGGTAAGTGAGTGGAGAGACAACTGAGGATATTTTCCAGAGTGTTAATATTATTTCCAGGAGGCAGATAGGAGCAAATTATGTAGATAGATTTACAGTTGTTGATATGTAGTTTGACACTAAGGTTTTCCGCGTTGGTATTTGAGGGTAGGTATGCATTAAAGGTTGTAAGTTGAAGTTCAGATTTGTAGAGGATGGCTACTCCTCCACCCTTTTTGGTTATCCGATCACATCTCAGAATGTTATATTCAGATGGGGTAATTTCCTGGTGGTGAGTAGTAAGCTTTAGCCAAGTTTCTGTAATACAGAGGATGTCAAATGAGTGTATTTCTAAGAGTGCATGAAGGTGGGTTATTTTATTGTTAATACTACAGATGTTAAGATGGCCTATCAGGAGGGAGTTAGAGGGTCTTGTTTAGATATGGGTATTGAGAGGTGGGTCCTGTGGTACCTTGGTGAATTTATTTGTAGGGCCAGGGTTTGGATGAATGTCACCATCTAATAGGGGGTGTTGTTGAGGTTTTTGTATAATCCTTGTCATTTTATAGTAGTTATTAGTTTTTTTGCCATGAAAATAGATGATGTGGGTGGATCTATGAAATTTTGGAAGTATGTAGGTGGAAGTAAAGGTTACATTTATATGGTTGAGGGTGTTTACTTGAGAAACTGATTGTGTTTGCTGGTGGGTGAGGTGATGTTTACTAAGTGAAGAATGTTCATAGATGGTTAGAGGATAGGGAATAGATAGTGAAAGTAGGATATTGTTGTGAATAGAAGGTGTGTGTAAGTAGTTTTTAGCATTTGGGCCATGAGGAAGATGTAGATAAGAGATGGAATAGATTGAGGGAGAGAGTATGCTATATGTTCTAGTATAGGAAGTAGTAGGAGAGAAGGGTAGAACAACAGTGTGAAGTTTATTAAAGATTATAGTGTGACGTTTATTAAAGATTATAGTTCAGGAGGAGAAGGAAGAGTGAGGTCATATAAGGTGTAAAGTAGCTTTAAAGTGTAGGAGGAAGTAGAGGTGGTGAATCTAATGGGAAGGAGTTAGTGGTTGGGTGATGGGGAAGGGGTGGGGTTTAAGGAATATAAGTTTAGGTGCACTGGGGTGGGTTGGATTTGGGGGTAGGGTAGGGGAACGGAGTGAGCCCGCAGCACTAACCAACGAAGCGGGTTGGAGCAAGTCAAGTTAGAGGAGCAGAGAAAAAGTATCAGCAATATGAATCAATAAAGAAGGTAAGTGGGTAGGTAATGATTACTATATGGGAACACAGAAACAAGGTTAACAAGGTGAAAAAAGGAGGGAGTGGATATATAAAAGTAAAGGGGGTAGGGAGTATGAATTTAAAAAAATGGAAAGTATAGCCAGCTTTAGGTACTGAGGCCACTAAAGAACTATTTTCTTTTTAGGTATGTAGTGTTAAGGTGCTGCCACCTAGTGGTATAAAGTGGTAATAAAGGATAAAGGATAAAAGTGATATATAGGTCTTAGGTGGAACTAAGTGGTTTGAAGGGTTTAGTGATTGGAGGGGGGGCAGTAGCAAACGGTCTGCGGTAGGCTGCTTTAAAGAACGCACACTTGGGAGGGCATACAAGCACAATAAATGGGTAATAATAGTAGCTAAACAATGAGTTCAGAGGTAATTTCTTTGGCTACATACATTCATACACAGTTTGTTATAGGGAGTCCTTGCAGTAGGTTGCTTAGTAGGAGACCAAGGCTAGCAGGCAAATTCTGGGAGTTCTTCTGGGTTTAAGCAGTAGATCTTCCTTTTGAATATATAGGCAGGGAGGGAGCACCTGGGGTGTAATAATTCATACACAGTTTGTTATAGGGAGTCCTTGCAGTAGGTTGCTTAGTAGGAGACCAATGCTAGCAGGCAAATTCTGGGAGTTCTTCTGGGTTTAAGCAGTAGATCTTCCTTTTGAATATATAGGCAGGGAGGGAGCACCTGGGGTGGAATACAGAAAGGTGAGCCTGAGCAGTCTGACCACAGGACCGGGGAGATGTTGAACGCTGTTGGCGTATTTTAAAAATGGCCTTCCTTTTTTTATGCCTAAAGTGGTATCTGAGTTTACTTTAAGCCATACTGTCCATCTCCCCATTTCAGGTTCATAGTTAAGTACTAGGCCATTTTAAGCCTAGCTAATTCCCCTCAAATGTGATAATCAAACTCTTTACCTTGTGCTTGTGAGGTAAACACCTTAACCATTATTCTAACTCCCTTCTGAACCTAAAAATGAGAGAGAAAAGGTACTCTGTACATTACTGTTCCACAGACAACACAGGTACTATCTTGACAGATCTAAATCAGATCTTTGGATCAATTCTTTATTTTGTTGTGAAGGTAAGAAGCAGTGACAACCTGTGTTAAAACAGAGAATTTCCAAATGGTTGTCTAAGACTGTTACCTTTTGTTATATTCACTATAACAAAACTATTACACACAGGGTCAAGACCCACTTTACAAGGGTCTTGGCTTCATCTGTGGCTTTGGAGAAAAGGTTGGATTCTAGAAGTTTTCCAGAAGCTGCTACTTGGTCCTCTGTACATACTTTTGCAAAGAACTTTAAGCTTCATTCCTTCTCTAGGTGCAGATCAAACTTTGCTAGGACTATTGTCCAGGGGCTTCTGGACTCTTTTCCTTCCAACTCCCAAATGTATTTAACTGTAATAATCTACCTATATTGCCTACTGCATCAGTGATCAATATGATGAGAGTTGTACAAGTTGAACTTACCATTCAAGTAGATGTTAGAATGATCACTGCTGCAGTAGCCTCTCCCTCCATCCATCCATTTAGTTTTTTGGTGTGTTTTTTATACCATGGTGTGGACATTTATTTTTTGTTGTTCCTAGCATTGTCCTTTCAGGGCTCAGCCTCCCTCTCTGTACTGGCAGGAATGCTCTGAAGGGTTTTGTGCTCAAGCTAGTCTTTTAGTCAGGTCGGCCTGAGCTGTTTGACAGTTTGGGTACATGAAAGGTGCCATGAAGCTTTGGAAGCTTGTCGGCCGTTGTATCCTTGGCAAGATATAACGCCATATAGCTAAGGCTACTGCAGCAGTGATCATATGCATATCTACTGCTATGGCAAGTTCAATTTTCACATCTGTACTTTTTTTCTGTGTAGTATATTCTAGGGTGTGGTCATTTATTTTTTTGTTCTTCCTAAAATTGTTCTTTCAGGGTTTAGCCCTCAGTTTCCATTGATAGGAAAGCTCTGAATGGCTTGAAACCCAAACTTGTTTTTTTAGTCAGTTCAGATCCAGCTGCCTGACAGTTTGAGCTTGTGGCAGGTGACCTGACACTTTGGAAGCTGGACGGCCATTATATCCTTGGCAGGATATAACCCATATAGCTAAGTCTACTGCAGCAGTGATTATTCAAAAATGTACTGTTATGGTACATTTACTTACACAGCTGTACCTCTCCTTGCCTCCTCCTTTCGCCCATGTTTCCTCAAGCTATTTCAAGCCCTCCTCCATTTCCTTTATATGCCTTCCCAAAATGTCTTACTCACCAAAACTCCCTTGCAACTTCCTCAGCTTTCACTCTTTCTCCCTCTGTGCTGATGCTGTTTGATTTTTCTTCTGCTCTACTCTGTAATTCTTCTATGCTACAGTTGGTTACTATCATCCTATTCCCTAACCCTGGCTTATGACTTCCTTCACATTTTCCATCTTCCCCACTTCCCTGGATTGCAGTACTAGCCCCTAATCTCCTTTCCTATAGAATGATCCAGTACAGCTCTTTCCAGAGTCTCCATTCTCCAAAACACCCTTGTAGTAAAGCCAAATAAAATCCTTCTCAGTCAACTAACCTGCTGGCAAGTATCGTTCAAAAGTGTAAAATGCTCATACACTGACACTCCCATCATATATCCACCAGCCTTGAATCTTCCATTCCCCTTTTTCAGCCTCCTCTGACTACTAATGTGAAACTCTGCCATGCCATTCAACATCTGTAACTCTAGATTCAAAGCTGCATTGAAATTAGCCCCATTATAACCCTGCTGCATTAACATACTGTACTTCATCTTCCACATAAATGTACAGCACACTATCCCTATCTTTATTTGTCCCATAATGTGAAATAAATACATTCTGCTCCATTCTAATGTATGTCTCCCTAGAGCAGCACAGAACTTTTAATTAAATTACAGTGCATGGAGTGCTGAGATTACGGTGCAATATCAGGAAAAGGATAAACTAGTTAACAGCTTCTCTAGTATAGGACCAGACATAGCACTGGGGAAGGTGCTTAAGATCCCTTAAACACTGTTAAGATAGGGTCTCGCACTGTTTGGTAAAGAATAGCTGCAGAAGGTAAAACTGCTTAGTTTCTGCCTGCTGTCCATATCTTTCAATTTTTCCTGAGTTGCTCTTTGCTCTGTCTCTCATATTTTTTTTCAATTTTTTGGTAAATCACTTAGGATTACAGTCAAGTCTGTAATCCCAGACATTAGAGTTTCTTACTTCTTATTGTTCAGAAAATGCATACTGATACAAACATCTGTTTTTCTGTTAATTTTTCAAGTGAATAAGAGCAATATTAACAAACTGCCCTTGATTCTTTGCTCCCCAATTATTTTTGGATGTGTCCACATTCTTAAGCAAAGAAATTGAGAGGTATGTTGCTGTCTGTTTGAGAGCTCTAAGTGCTGTTTCAACTTTCAAAGCCAGTAAAGTGCTTTGCAGTGCCACACTTTTTCTCTTTTACTGGTAGTATATGGAGCAGATAAAAGAAGATAAAGGTCCATCCACTTCAAAGAATTATGATTGAGTCGGCTATCTTGACCTTTTATTATGTGCTCTCAGCATGGATGCTTAATTTCACCTCTTGAGCATTGCTGTTGAGGTGAATTTCATGTCATCCGTACTTGAAACACATGATAAGTCAGTTACGATCCGAGACCTGATCATAATCCTCTATATCTTTTCTATTTTGCTTTATGGCAGTTACTTAAAAAACTATTATCTGTTTTTTTTTCTGCAGTATTATCGCTGGACAGTAATCCTTTAAATGGTGTGTACAGTATGGGTTTTAATGGACCTTTGGATCGTATATGAGCCAGCAGAGATGATACTAGGTTAATAAAGAATGCAACAGTACTGAAATATAAGGTAAAAAAATCCAGCAGTGGTAGAAAATCAGAAGTGAGTCTTACCCTGGTCGATGAGAGCATGGGTATAGTAGTAAAAGGAATTTTATCAAAGGAATGTGTTTTTTTTTTTTTTTTTAGTGATAAGATGTTAAGTAGAATCTTCTAGCTTATTTATGAGTGTAGTTCCTATTTACTTTACTTCCACTAATTATCATATTTGCATCACACTTTGTTTGTTGTAAGAGGTCTCTGCATTGTAAACACTGGGCTTTCTGAATTATAATAAACCAGCCTCAGTCATTCATTTAAAGTATCCAGTATCAGATGTCAGGAGAATGTGGCATACCATTTCTTTGAATTTATTTACGTAAGTGGTTGGTTGGATGTCTTGTTTCTGACCAGCTAATTGTGCTGATGACTTCTTGACTGAAAATATACAAATAGTTCGGCAGTCTTGTGACTACTGAAGTAAAAGTAAAGGCACAATTTGCCATTTCACACTGTTGCACCTTTTGATAAAATGCTGTTTTTGTTGCCATATAATGCTTAACTGACAATGACTAGATAGTTTATATGTGATGTGTGGCATTTGCAACTACAGTTGTTTCAACGGTGTCTGTGATGTAAACTGTTTGCAACTAAAGTGATATCATTTTGTATCTTTTTCATTTGTATAAATGTGGGATTGCCTTTGTCATATGTGAAAATTTAATACAGATGTTTAGAGAAAAAAATGCTGTTATTGCTATTTGCACAAATATTTGCATACAGCTACCTATATTAGTACTAATGTGCATATGGTCAAACAGAAGATGCAGAAATCAAACTGCAGGATCCTGAAGAACAGACAGTCTGTGTCATACACTAAGAATGAATGCAAAGCAGAATTCAGGGTACAGTGCATCGTTTACATATTCACATCTCGCATTCAGGAGCTGCTTGGCTTAGATGGATTTAGAAGCAGTTCTTGCTGTGTTTTTGTTGATTTAGGCAAAATAGCATCAAGCCTCCCTTACTGTGCACCCTGACTTACTAGCTCATGCAAATAAGCTTCAAAAACAAAACATCAGGTTATAGTGAGGCACTGTCAGGGTTTAACAGTTACATAGCAATGTAGGCTTGGAAAATATCATGTATCCATAACTGAGAATAGTGTGTGTTCCAGGCAAACCTCAAGATATTTAAATCTTCCTCTGGCTAATTACTAGCTCTAGAAAGGGGAAAAGATTCCTTACTGAGCAGTTCTGTGTGTCCCTATTAGAATATGGCGCCCTAATTATGGTATGCCTCCTTACACCTCTTCCTGCTGCCAGAAGAGCTGCATAATATATTGATACAGTAAACTAAATTAAATATATGAGATTGGTGCATTGATGCAGTAAACTAGATTAAAATATATGAGACTGGTATTGTGTATAATCTTCTTTAATCCCACACATGCTCATTTGTATTATTATTATTATTATTATTATTATCATTATTATTGTTGTTTTTGTTGTTGTGCTTTATATCCATCCTTACTGTTTGTATCATGAATACATTTATTTTGTCCTTTTTAACTTGCTTCTTTGAAAGTTGATGGTTTGAAAATGTTCACTAAGGCGTGGCTTTTGTCCAGTTGTTAAACAAGAAAGTGACCCCCATCATCATATATAACAAACCATTAACACTCTATAAACACTGAGGCAAGTCAAAATGCATAAATAAATTGTATCTTCAGTGAATGAAACACAGTTACAACTAAACAGAATATGTGTATGTGCATTTTCCCAATGAACAATACAAAAGTGTGTAATGTATGTATAGACTTTTTAGGGATCTAGTATGTGATACATGAATTATCTCGTAACTGTAGGTTTAGAAAATGAGTTTCATGATATGTACAGAAGTCACAGTTTACAAACATGAGCCCCCTAATCCTTACTACAAGGACGTCTGGACTTTCCATTTATTCATTTCTCAGTTTGTTTATTGGTTTTTACAGGATGAATTAACTTTTTCCATTCATTTCAGTGACATACATTACAGCATAAATAATTAATTTAATAGGACATTATATAATTTATGTAAGTTTTAATGAATCAGATACCTTGAGAGTGGTTTTCTACTGCACCTCTAAGATATTGATTAATGGTTTCAATACTTTTAGGCCATTTTGTGGTGTTATTTTAGTTATTTTAGTAGTGCAGTGAGGATTATCCTCATATATCATAGGATCGTAGGAAGTTACTAGGCTAATGGCCCTAGGGCACTTATAAGCCTAGCCAAGTTCTACCCTTATTTCCACAATCAGCATCTATTGCCCCTCTCCGAAAGCGATACCGGTGGAACCCTCTGGGGTGAATTTACAGTTACCCATCCAGATTGCATTTGAAGAGGGACAATGAGGTGCTGTGTTTGACATGAAGTGAGAGCCTGTTCCAAAAGTGTGATAACCTCTGGGAGGCAAAGTTGTCCCTCAAGCAGGTTCTATTAATGTCACATACCAGGTTAAGGTCTTTAGAGTGAGTAACCCATATACCATTTGACTTGTGGATATGCAGCATTTCCAATAAGGCAGAGATTGCCTTATATGCAAGGCAGAGATCACCTCTGAGTAGTCTGTATGAAATAGAATAAAGTGATAGTGATTTCAGATGATCCACATAGGAAAGATGCTGAAGACCTTGAATTTTCCTTGTGAGGATCCTTTCTGGTTTCTCCAATTTCTGCAGGTGCTTGGAAAGGTAAATACCAAAAGGGGCATTGTACTCAATTATTGGTCTGATGCAGCAAGAGTACAGGGAGGTTATAACTTCTTTTTTTTATGGAGGCAATGCCCTTACTTATAAGCAATATAATGCCCTTCTTATCACTGGTGGAGACATGGTGATCAAAGGTAAGATTGCTGTCAACCTGTGTCCCCAGGCCTCACCACTGAGTACATACATAGGGTGTTGCTATTGATATGGTAGTTACCAGGAACGTCGCTCTTACAAAGGGATGATAATACATGTTTTTTGCATTGAGTTTAAGGCCGTGACTTTGGCACCAATCATATGTTTGTGTAAGACTCTCTTGTAGGATGTTGGCATCATTTGGAGATTCTATGACTGCTCTCAGTTTTCAGTCATCAGCATACTTTGTCAGCCACAGATCTTTAGTTTTTGTTTGTACTTTAGAGAAATAGCTTCCAAGCAGTAGAGGTCCCAGGACTGATTCCTGTGGACCACCACTGGTTACAGGTCTACTGTTGAAGGTGGATTCCTTTATTTTGACTATATTTGTTCTATCAGTGAGCCAGTTAGCAACCCATCTAATGATATAGGGGTTGATGCCTAACTGGGTGAGTTTGCCAATGATGCCTGAGTGGGGTCTATATCATATGAGTGAATCTCACAAATTGTGAACGCTCATAATATCGAACGTACCGGACCTCAAAGTGCTTTTTCTGAGATCGCGGTACAGTGAAGATTGGGATATTTGCCCTTTCCTCACTGTACTGTGATCTCGGAATTGGAATATATATTTAGTTGGGGGGGGCACAGCCCTCCACAAAAGGAAGTTTGAGGTCCAGTACGTTCGATATTCTGAGCATTTGCAATTTGTGCAATTCGCTCATATGATATAGATTCACCTGAGTGGGGGATAGTGTCAAAAGACTTGGCTAAGTCTAGGTAGGTTGTATGCACAGATTTCCCCTCGCCCAGGGCCTTGGTGACTGTCTCAAAGAAGTGCACCAGGTTTAACAGGCATGATCTCCCTTTGACAAATCCAAACTGAATAGTGTCAAGTGTTTGGAGACTACCTATATCTTTGTTGATAAGGTCCATTATGATTTGCTCGATTGCCTTGCAAATAAGGCTAGTCAGGCTAATAGATCTATAATTCCCAGGGTCAGAGAAAGCACCACCTTTGTGCAAGGGAATAACGGTGGCCATTTTCCATTCAGCTGGGATGAAGCTGGTGCTTAGACTATGATTGAGAAGAGTTCCCAATGATGTTGCTAATTCTTGTTGCAGCTCATGTAGGACGTAGCCTGGGATGGGAACATAACAAACTAAATTGCCTCAACCCTGCATGGGAATAGGACTAAGCTCCTCATAGAAGAACTTAGAAACCTTCCTTCCCTGCAATACTCTGACTGCGCCTGGCTTGGATGCCTACATTTAACCTAAAACATAACAAACTAAATTGCCTCAACCCTGCATGGGAATAGGACTAAGCTCCTCATAGAAGAACTTAGAAAGTATGTACAACAGCTGCTAATCTTTGTATTATTATTAAATAATCCTAAAGCCCTGCTAGGTATTCAGTACGCTCCCTTACCAGGAAACCCAGCAGCCAAACGCTAATTAACCCTGTACCTCCAATACTAGCCCTCCTCTAGACCACTTTTTGCTCTACCAGACTCTCTCCCTATTACACAACCCAGCCTTGGGATCTACCTTGGGGAAACCACAAGTGCATTTCAGCATTTGTCCACTAGGTGGCACACTCTCCCCACTACTCCTGACTTCCCATATCTTTTCCTTTACTCTCCAGTATCTCATACATGTTTCAACTCCTCTTTCTTTTTCGTTGCCAACTCCTTCCCACTAAATCTCCGGTCCCTTGTACTCACCTTCTCCATTCATCTGTTTACTGATAGATTCTCGCCCTCATTCTGTCTTCCTTGGTTCTTCCCGCTCCGTTCGCCCTACGGGCTCACTCCGCTCCCCTACCCTGCCCCCAATTCCCACCCGCCCCCACTACAGCTACACTTATACCTCCATAACCACACCTACTATATCACCTATCCAATTACACTCCCAACTCTCTGTATATCCACTCCCTTCCCTGCCCATTCTAATCATCACTCATCCTCCTAGAAAACCCTACCTCACTAATCAGTCTCCTCTACTCAAGCCTACAACTTCTACTTAACTCCACCCGTATAACCTTACTCTATACTTCCCCCCACAATTATTCAGAGACAAACCTACTTCCAGTAGACAGAACCCTCCTAACTCTACTTGCAACAACTTAGCAACTCTTTACTATCATCTTCATTTCTTTGCTTTTCAGATCCATCTTTAAAATGCACCCAAAACTGTTGTCCTCCTCCACTCTACTACTACTTCTCCTCAATATAGTATACATTTACTATCTCACCCAGCCCAATTACATTAACCACTCACAGGCCTTTCACATAACAATACATCTCAACTCACCTCCTTTAAAATCACACACCAAAATATCTCCCCATCTTTACCCTATACAAAGCCATCTACTCTTTACTTATAAACTCATCAACACTCAAATTAACCATACCACCATAGTAACTAACAAACCCTTTACCTACATAATAAAGCCCAACCTAAACTTTAAGCACTCCAAATACCTCACCAACCTTACCCTATATCTAATAACAACTCTATTATCAGGAGATATCCACCCCAACCCAGGCCCCTCCACCTCTACCAACACAGATAATTCTATACTATTCACCTCTCTAAACTCCCAAAGCATAGTCAACAAAGTACCAAACCTCCATGCTTGGCTTTCACATAATAAACCTGATATCCTATCTATCTTTGAAACTTGGTTAGAACCCCACATAAAGGACCATGAAATGACACCACCCAACTACTCAATCATCAGAAAAGATAGAACCAAAAAAAAAGGAGGCGGGATTGCTCTACTATACTCATCCTCCTTGTCAGTCACCCCTTATAACAAACCCAGTCCCAGTTTCAATAATGCTGAACTACTCCTATCAGTACTTCAAGTCAATAAATACAAGCACATATGTATAGCCTCCCTTTACATTCCCCCCGGAGATAATATTACCACACTAGAAAATATCATATCCTGGCTCTCCTCCAACATTAGCAATGAAACCATACACCAATATCAATTGGTCATCCATTCATTCTTCCTCAAACCCACTTAATATCAACTTTTACAATTTCTCGCAACTAATTAATAATATTACCCGCCCCTCAAAATCTCTTTCAAAGGGTAGCATTCTAGACTGGATTCTAGTCTCTCACCCTCATTATTTATCCAACAGTGGTGCCCTTCCAGACTCCTTTAGTGACCACCTACCTATCATCACATATTGACTACCAGCACCTTTACAGAGAACACATAATTATATTACTACCTGCAACCATAAAAATTTCAACCCAACAGCTTTCTCCAACTCTCTAAAAGTAGTTGACTGGAACATTCTAAAAACTTTACCTCTAGACAATGCCGTAGCCCACTTCAACACAACCTTCTTGAACCTTCTAGACTATCATGCTCTTATAAGGACTAAAAGAATAAAACTAAAAACTAGCCCCTGGTTAACCAAAAACACACTAACAGCCATGCAACACAAAGACAAGGCCTGGACACTTTATCAGAAAAATAAAACTCCACTCACCCATAATGAATTCAAAACACTTAGAAACAAAGTAAAAAGGCTTGTCATCACTGATCGGCAAAACTACTTTTCCATATTCCAAAACACTAACAACACAAATCCTCAAAAATTCTGGAAAGGAATCTCTTCCCTTATCAATCCTGGCAAAATAGCCAACCCCAGCCCAGACCCCAATGTTTCTGACATGGACTTGGCTACACAATTCAACTCTTTTTTCATTAATTCTATTTCCAAACTAACCTCCTCTTTCTCTGATACCACTACATCCTCAACTTCACCCTCATCCACCACTACCTTTCCCTCCACTCCCACCACCACCCTTACTTCCTCTCCAATACCACAACCCTCAAATACCCTACCCCCCCTTTCTCAACCTTTCTCACTTAAACCTATTCCCACATCTACCATAAAAAAACTCCTCCAGAAACTAAAGCCATGCTCTAATGCCCCAGACAATATTCCTTCTTAATTCCTTAGCATAACCGCAGAAGCTATAGCCTACCCCATTAGTATTCTAATCAACCGCTCTATCCAAGAAAGCATGGTACCCCAAATTTGGAGAAAGGCATTTATCATACCATTGCATAAAGGTGGCAATAATAACAATATTACAAACTTCCGTCCCATAGCTATTCTGTCTCCCATCTCTAAACTCCTAGAAAAATGTATCCATTTTCAGCTCCTACCTTACCTCTTAGACAATCACCTGCTGACTCCAACTCAGCATGGCTTTAGACCCAGCCATGGTACTATGACAGCCCTCCTCTCCTTCCTAGAAACTATAAATAAAGCCCGGGACTCTGGACACGTTGTTTATACCCTTCTACTAGACCTCTCAAAGGCCTTTGACACTGTCTCTCATAAACTACTCCTAAATAAACTCTCCCAACTTAACTTATCTCCTTCCTCATTAAACTGGTTCTCTAGTTACTTATCTAATAGAGCTCAAGCAGTTAAATGGAAAAAAGCCACCTCCTCATTCCTTAATACCCCAACTGGGGTCCCCCAAGGTTCCATATTGGGTCCTCTTCTATTCAACATCTTCATAAATGACTTCCGTAATTCCATCCCATTCTCTAATATTACTCAATATGCAGACGATTCAGCTATTATCTGTTCGGCCACATCCATCCCTGTACTCCAAAACCTTACACAAGACGCATTTTCAATCACTGAACAATGGATGAGAAAAAAACACCTAGCACTAAATGCTTCTAAAACCAAATGAATGGTATTTACACCCACTAATCACATCTCTATCAATCCAAACTCTTTTTTAATCACTAGTAACAACAACACAACCTTGGAATTGGTGCCAGAGGCTAAGTTACTTGGGGTTCAAATTGATAGTCAGCTTAAATTCAACTCCCACATACAACTTAACATCAAAAAAACTCATCAAAAACTAGGCATTCTCTACCAACAAAATCGTTTCCTTACACCCTCTACTAAAATCACACTCTCTTCCACATTCCTGATTCCCTCTCTTCTTTATGGAGCCCCACTCCTGACTAACCTACAATCTTCCCTCAAAACACAACTTTCCTCATGCTACAATAAAATAGCCAAATTCGCTACTAGTCATAAAGCATCTACTCACTATTGTTCTTCTCTCCACAAACTAAAATGGCTAGAACTACCCAACCAACTCATCTATTCTCAACTTACTTTTGCTCATAAGCTCATTTTCAAACCCTTCCTTTGTCCATCTCTCACCTCTGCCTTTAAAATGCACATGCCCAATAGAGTACTGAGAACTAATAACCAAAACCTAATTGAATTATGCAAACCAATACGACCCCAGGTAAAAATCTCCTATCCTATAGTCTAGCTCGTCTCTGGAATTCCCTACCTCCAGCTATTCGTACCACCTTCAACCATTTTACATTCAAAAAATCCCTTTACTCTCATCTACTAACCCAGTGGGAATGCTCTTGCACCCACCCTTCATAAATCAAGACTGCTTTTACCTCTTTTTTCCTACATACCAACAAGAACTCAAGTCTGCCTTTACCTCCTTCCTCCTCCTTACCCACAATTTCCTTGTTTCTGCCTCTCCTATAGTATTACTCTGTATCCTTTAGCTAACTTCCTTACTCAAAATGGCTCTCAGTATCTCCACTGAAATGTTTCCATCTCCTAATCAGTTTCATCAGTAATTCCACCTAAATGTTATACTCTTACTATATAATTTTGTAAATACTGTAATATGAATTGCTTCTATAGTATGTACCATCTGAAATGTTGATCACTAGTATAATGCTTAACTATGTAATTTTGTAAATATTGTAATACATATCCAAAAACTATGTAACCTTGTTTCTGGAGCATTTCTCCCCAGGACTCCATTGAAAATGGGTTCATCTTGGCCCAATGGACTATCCTGGTAAACCAACTGCAAATAAATAATAAATAAATAAATGTTATCAGGTCCCATAGCTGCTGTGTTTTTGACCTTGGTGGGGGGGGGTGTGTGTTTACAACCTGCTCTTTAGAGATGCAAGGTAGGGGACAGGTGGTAGGGATGTCATGGGGTACATGTGGTGCAGACAGGGGAGTGAAGTTTTCACAGAACCTGTTGGCCAACAGGTTAGCTTTGACCACAGGCTCAGTATATGTGGTATCATTAACTACTGGTTCTGCATAAATCTAGGCCTTTTAGGTTATGGATGTAACTAAAGAATGCCTTATGGTTGTCCTTAGTTGAGGAAGTTAATTTGGATTCATAGTTTCTTTGGAGGACTTCACAAGAAGTCTTATTTGCTTGTTTAAGCTGAGGAAGGAGTGTTTCCAGTTTAGGGCTCACTGCTTCTTACACTTAGACAGCAATTTCTTCCTCTAATTGTAAAGCCTGTTAATGACAGTTGTCCACCAAGCAGGTTTGTTCTTTCTTGAGGAGCTTGTTTTGGTCCTATCAGGTACGACTGAGTCAATGCAGTGTTTGTATAAAACACTGGTGTAGAACTCGGCATAGTTGCCAGTTCCATCTGAGGGGGGAGGTGCAGTAAAGCTATTTATACCATCACGTAAGAGATTATAATCTGCTTTAGAGAGGTTTTTTTACTTTTGTTGCTACTAGGGGGGTCAGGTATGAGAGTAACTCCAAATTAGACTGATTTGTGGTCAGGTCTCACCAGGGAAGACCTCACAGCGGGGGTGCTACAGTGGTCCCCCATATCGGTAAGCACCAGATCCAGGATGTTGGCACCTGTTGTTACTTTTAGAGTTTAGTTAAGGTGCTTAGTTAGTTCAATCCTATTTAGTGTAGATATTTAGAAATGGTTCCATTCTGCTGGTATTGTCTTTTCTCAGCTGTCTGGTTGCAGTTTGATTTTTTTTTTACTTTTTTTATTCTAATTTTGTTAAATTTCATTTGTATTTTGTATGCATGAAGTTTCTTTTTTCCCCTTAAGTGTGAATGGGGCTAAGGGTTATGATGCTTGAGTGAGCTAATGTACTAGACAACAAGATGTAAATGGAAAAGACTTAGAAATCATTGATTTAAACTCACCAACTCTCAACAGGATGATGAGTGCTTGCTGTTGAAAACTAATTCCACTGTAGTTTTTATTAGCAAACTGACAGCAGTCTAATGTGTGTGGCCTTTTTGTAGTTGTGCGATGATAGGGTTCTTTCATTGAATTGAAGCCTCCACTTTTTATTCCATTTTGGCAGCCAGTCTGGACTGGGGGATAAGTAGTAGAAGCATTTAATGGCTGATGATACACATGGAGTGCTGGTGTATGCCTAATGAATTACAGTGAGTGTTAATAAAGAAATATCTGTACTGTGTACATCATAAATGCAGTTATCAAATTCCCTTACAAGATACCCTGTATAATCTTTGGATCCACTGTTGTCGGTTTTCATCCAATTCAACTGTGTGTTGTCAGATCCAACCTTGGCACCAACTGGAAGACTTCTGCTTCAGGGCTCTGGCTCCTTCCCTACCCATAATTCCTAGAGCTCCAACCTAATCACCCCGGATCTCGTTTGCCATGGAAGAGTTTGGACACGTCCTTCGAGGGCTCTGCATTTGTTCCACTTGTGGAAGTATCACTTTCTTATTCCTCCTGTATAGATATTTATAGTTGGTAGTTTTACAGTTGGTAGTTTTTGTAGTCTTATAGATACCTTAGGTTCTGTAACTTTGTAGGTTAGTAGTAGTTGTTTTTTCTTGTGTGTATTATTTAGTGTGTTAATAGTTTTAGAGTTTTTTATAGACTTGCTATATAGCGTTTAGGCAGTAAGAAGAGTTTCTTCATTGTGCATACGTTTTTTTGCCATAGCTTTGGATAGTGTGTTTTTCCTATAATATATATATATATATTATTATTGGTGGCTGCAGTGAAGAATAGGCCATTTTCTTGTTCTCTTAATTGAAGTGCCTAAGATGTCAGAGATCCAAAAACTTTCCAAATGCTCAGACTGTGGTGACAAATTTCCACCACAGGACCCAGACTCTAAATATGTATATTGTTTAGAAGTGGATCACCTGGAGGAGCTGTACCAAGCTTGTTCTTCATTTAGTGCAAGGGTTTTGCAAGAAAGAAGGAAAAAGTTAACTGTCAAAGGAATTCTTCCTCTGCAGTCTACCCCTTGTACCTCTTCTTCAGGCAGCAAGGAGAAGAAACCAAAGGAAACAGAAAATTCTGAACAGAAGGAGACAATAAAGGAAATGAGTAAACAAGACAGAACAGAGACTGAGAAGTCTAGGAAAAGGACACCAGATCTGACCCCAGCACCTGGCCTCACCTGAAGATACCTAAATGTTCAGATCCATCAGAATCTCAGATCCATTCGGCGGCTAGTCTGGCTCTTCCCATCATCAATCTGTTCCAACAGGGGCAGTCAGTACCAAAGCCTTAGGAGATTTCTATAGTAAGTTTCCAGTCCAATTCAGAACCCTCTGATTTTCCCACAGAACAGGTATACTGAAAACAGACTCATAAGGGGAAGAGTATTGACTTTTTCCCCAGAGTCAGTCACCGAAAACACAGACTTAGAGGAAAAAGAAGGTTCTCCCAGACCCCCCCCCCCAAAGATGTCATCTTTGGCAAAATCTTGGACTTAATGAAAAAGAAGGGGGGATGGTCCATCAGCTCTCCTTCTGATGAGTCTATGTTCCTAGATGCTTTTGGTTTTGGCCCTTCTTCATCCTGGGTGATCCCTCTTGTTGTTCCATTAGTGGAACTGATGGCCCAACAGGCATGGAATGATCCTGATGTGATGGAAGCTATACCAAAAAAGCCTGACAAGATATTATCAGCACTGACTGATATGAAACTCCAAGCCACCAAGAAAGAACTCTCGGAAGAAAGTTCAGCAATCCATCCTCCTAATACAGAGTCCAGAGCATTGGATCACTTTGGGAAACCAACATACCCTTCCGTGTCATTTGCCCTAAGGGCACTGAATTACTTGGCACATGTCACTCATTTTCAGAGAGACCAGACCAAAGAGATTTTCGAGTCCCTCTCTGGAGACTTGCTTTCAGATGTGCAAAACAAAGTGGAATCTCAGCTATCGACTCTGCAATCTTCATCTTATGTAGCCATGAGTCTCATCTTGAATGCAGCTGATGGGTCAGCTAGGGAAGCAGGCACCAGCATTACAATGCGCCGGCACATTTGGAGGCATCATTGTGACTTTGTGGAAAGATTTAAGATGTCCTTTTTCAGTGGCCTCATGATGGATCGACATTGGACCAAAACTCAAAGACACTTTAGCAAGAAGTCATCAGGATGGTAAGACCCTCTCTGCCATAGGCTTCCGCTTTTCTGCTCATCAAAGGTCCTTTTCCAGGAATCAGATAGCAGGGAAAA
This sequence comes from Protopterus annectens, assembly GCF_019279795.1. NCBI lineage: Eukaryota > Metazoa > Chordata > Ceratodontiformes > Protopteridae > Protopterus > Protopterus annectens. The sequence goes on along the minus strand of NC_056739.1, from coordinate 77,138,393 downwards.
AGATGTGGTTTAGAAATTCACAGAGGTCTTATCAAGAGACTTCTAGTGATAGAGCTCCTTGGGGCAAAGGAGGAGGATATCAAAATGGAATTGCTCAAGGGCCAGAAATGGCCTGCAGCATCAGGGCTTCAGCGGGCCATTTTCCGAGATACCCTTTTATCGCCCCTGAAGGGTTGCCTGACTGCTGCACTCTAGAGACTGTCAGGGAGAGATTGTCTCTGCACCTAATAACCTGGCAAGAGATAACCACAGATTCCTGGGCGCTAGATATTATTTCTGTAGGTGATATAAAATTACATTTTCCAGTACTTCATGATGAAAGAAATCAGTTCCAGATGCCCTACCCAGTCAGCAGGAACTGGCAGTAGCTGAAATTTCAAAGCTACTAGAAAAAAAGTCATCCAGCCAGTCCCCAAAGACCAACAAGAATCTGAATTCTATTCCTGGTTCTTTTTACTCCCAAAGAAGATGGGGGTCCTCAGACTCATTTAAACAAACTCATAATGCACACAAAATTACAGATGGTCACAGTTCATTCCATTTTGCCTTTTTTGAGGAAGGACAATTGGATGTGCTTAATAGATTTCAAGGACACATACTGTCACATAAAGATTGAGAGGTGTTCAGGGGGATATCTCCATTTCAGGCTGGAAGCAGATAACTACCAATTTTGAGCACTGCCTTCGGTCTCACCATGGCCACCAGGGTGTTTACAAAGATGATGGCAGTGATAGTAGCACAACATCATCTGCTAGGGGTCCAGGTTTTCCCATATCTAGATGATTGGCTCCTCACAGCTGTCTCAAAACAAATATTGTCTTGACGCAGAGACTTCTTGCTCTGAGTGCTTCACTTATTAGACATAACAGTAAATCTACCAAAAAGTCAGCTTAACTCAACACAAAACATAGAATTCATGGGATACCACCTGAATACTGTCTCACAGTTAGTCAGCCTACCCTGTCACAGACTGTTGTCTGTTCAGTTGACAGCATCATTTGTTCTAAAATATCACTCTCCTAAAGGTTCATAGGTTCATAGGTTCATAGGTTTATACTAGGCTATCTGCCCTAAGGCATTTATAAGCCTAGCCCAAATTATTGTGGCTTACGCCACCCCTTATATGAAAAAATACTGTGCCCATTAGTTTGTTGTGCCTCTGTCCAGCAGTGACACAGAGATGATTCCTAGGGTAAACCTACGATCTCCCATCCACAGGTCTAGATTTCTCTTGAACAGAGTCAGCGAGGTGCTCTGCCTCACATGGACCGGGATTTTATTCCACAGCATAGGGAGTCTCTGAGTGATAAATCTATCCATCCAGCACGTCCTATTTATATCCGTGCTAAGGTTTAAGTCGCTTGCTCTAGTGGTTTTGGTGGATTTGGATTTTTTGAGGTGGAGCATGTCCATTAATTCCGGGTTGGACATGGCCTTGTATGTCAGGCACATGTCACCTCTGAGCAGACGGTATGTGACTGAATAGAGCTGGAGTTTCTTCAATCTGGCAGCATATGACAGATTTTGGAGTCCCTTTATCCTTTTGGTGAGGAACTTTTGGGGTCTCTCCAATTGCTGCAGATGTCGGGTGAGATACATCCCGAATGGGGCATTGTACTCGATCATTGGTCTGATAAGTGAAGAGTACAGGGAACAATGACCTCACTAGATCTGGATGTGAATCCCTTCATGATCAGGTGGGCAATGTAGAAGGTCTTTCTAACCACTTTAGCAATGTGAGTGTCAAAGAAAGGCCACTGTCAACCTGGGTCCCCAGGTCCCTGATAACCTCTTCTGTGCTTAGTGGATTGCCACCTATATGGTAGCTTGGGGTTACCTTGTTTTTCCCGAAGGGTATGACTATACATTTTTGGCGTTTAACTTCAGGCCATGGCTCTGGCACCAGCTATCTGTTTCCGTGAGTCCCTTCTGAAGGATATCCGTGTCCGATGCACTTTCCACTATGGCCCAGTTTGCAGTCGTCTGCAAACTTTGTCAGCCAAAGTCCTCCCATGTTGGCCTGTACTTCTGAGAAGTAGATGCCAAACAATAGGGGCCAAGGACCGAGCCCTGTGGGACACCACTTGTGACCTTGGAGTCTGACACAGCGCCAGCAACTCTAACCCTGTGGGTTCTGTCCTTAAGCCAGTTTGCAACCCATCTTGTGACATATGGGTTTACATTTAAGCTGCAAGGTCAAGGTAGGCTGTATGGACTGCCTTTCCTCATCAATGGCCTTGGTGACTGTTTGAAGAAGTCAACCAAGTTCAAAAGGCATGATCTTCCCTTGACAAAGCCAAACTGGGTCGGGTCCAATGTCTGCAAGTCCCCTATATCTTTGTTTATGAGCTCCATTATGATCCTCTCCATAGCTTTGCAGACTAGACTTGTTAGGGTCCGTGAGGCACCGCCTTTGTGGAGTGGGACCACAGTTGCCGTCACGCCCACATCTTGGGCACGTATCCTGTGGTAAGGCTGAGATTAAACAGCTGCCTTATGTGCGGGTTTAATTCCTCATTTAGCTCGTGTAGCACACAGCCGGGGACACCATCCGGTCCCATTGATGCTGTGTTTTAGCTTTAGAGAGAGCAGCTTTCACCTGCGCATTTGAGATGTCCGGGAGGCTACACTCGGCTGGGATAGTTATCTCTCCTTTAGGGGAGAGGGGTGAAGTTTGCACTGAACCTGTCTGCCAGTATGTTGGCAATGTCTGTGGGTTCAGTGATTTTGTATCATTTTGGACTAATTCTGAGCATATCTGGGAGTTTCCACCCAGGTTCCTAACATAGCTGAAAAAGGCCTTATGATTGTCCTTTGAATCCATGGCAATTTTTCTCTCAAAATTGGCCTTAGTTGATTTTATGAGTGCTCGTATTTTTTACTAATAATGATCAGGGGTGACTTCCCTTTTATGGATTTTGTTCTATCATGTAATAGCTTTCTCCTCTTATTGTAAAGTTTGTTAATGGCTGGGGTCCACCAGACTGGACGTTTGCCCTTTGTGGAAAGAGTCTTGGTTTTATTTGGGATTGCCTGATCCATGCAGTCCTGGAGGTGTTCATAGAAGGCATTTGTAAGGGCTTCCGCAGCTTGGGTTGTGGTTTCCTCTGGCTCAGGGGCCTTGAAGGATACCACACCAGTCTTGAGTAGTGTGAATACTCAACCATTCTGCTAGTCCCTCTAGTAATGGACATTAGCAGTACTATGGTTGCAGAAATACATTCTCCTACATACCAAGATCAGGTTGATGCCAATTTGCAGGAAACACATATTGTGGTAGATGACGTCACCGTCACTGATGAAAGGCCTTCCCTTCATGAGAGATTTTCCTTCAGCAGTGGTGAAAACAGGTGCTTCGGTTCTGGGGTGGGGGGAATTTCAAAGGGAGAACTGTGCAGGGCACCTGGTCGCTGACAGAGGGAAAATTCCACATAAATGTTCTGGAGATGAGGACAGTCCTCTTTGTGTTGCAGGCATTTCAGGATACTCTCTGTAGAGGTGTAATAGCGGTACAGACAGACAATATGTCAGTAATCTGGTACTTAAACATGGAGGAACATGCTCTTACTCCTTCTGTCGAGAAACCATGATGTTATGGCAGTTGGCGATGTCTTTACAATGCTTTCTGGTAGCAAAGAATATTCTAAGAACTTCCAGTATTCTAGCAGACAGGCTATGCAGATGTATTCTGATGTCTCATGAGTGGTCCCTCATCCCAACAGTGACTACAAAGATTTTCATTCGCTGGGGCCAACCTTGCTGCACTCTTTTTGCTTCATACCTAAACTACAAATTCAGCAGTTACTTTGCCATAGTTCTTCCACAGGGACAGTCACTGAGGAACAATCTTGTTCATCAATGGCCCCAGGTTCTCCTCTACGCCTTTCCTCCATTGCCACTGATGAACAAGTTCATACAGACGTCATGAATATGCAAGGCCAGAATTATCCCCATAACACCCTTTCAGCCTCGATAGACATAGTTTCCTTTCCTGTGGCCTCTACTGGTTCATCCTCCTTGGATGTTGAATCACTTTCTAAACCGGCTATCCCACCCTGTTGGACTGCCTTTTGTGGATCAGAAGTCCATGAGATTGACTGCATGGTTCCTCTAGTTTTAATCTCAGTCAAAGGTACCAGGTTTTCACCTTCTATAGTCTGCATTCTTACAGCTTCTCAGAAAAGTTCCACTACAAAGCTTTATCACAGTAAATGGAAGAGATTTTCCATCTGGATGAATTCCAAAGGTGTAGACCCTTTTTCACATCCAGTCCCTTCTTTTCTACAGTTCCTTGCAGAATTATTTCATGCTGGTTCCAGTTACCAGCAATTTAACATTTTCATACTGTCCAGGACAGTTCCTCTATAGCATCTCTCAAGATTTCAAAAGATTTTTTTATAGGGAACCTTTCTCCTTAGACCACCCATTAGGGATCTTGTTCCTCCATGGGATTTAACCATTATGTTGCAGGTTTTGACACAGCCTCATTTTGAACCAGCAGCTTCAGTTGACATGAAGTTTGTTACTTGGAAATCTATTTTTCTGTTGGCTGTAACTTCAGTGAAAAAAATGTTTGAACTGCAAGTATGTAGGCCACCCTCATAGGTGTCAACCTCTTAAGAGGCCAATGTGGAACACAGACCTTAGCACTGTGACAAACAGTCAAAATGTAGAACGCCCTATTTTTGCACTGTGCAAAAATGAACCATTTTCATGGAGCCTGGACAAATCTGAACAGAATCAGGGACAAATCCAGAATTACTAAAGAACACAAAATATCTCTACTATTACTTTGAGACATTGACAGAATAAGAGAATGTGAATTAATACACATTTTCTGAAATAACAGAAGATGTTATGTAGTCCTATCTCACCGTAATTTTTGCTGGATGGGTTCAGAGCCGATATTCGACTCTGACTCGGCCGATACTAAAGCTCGAGAGCTTTTACTGGCTCATGGCTAGCCTCTATGCTATGATGCCTCACGGCAATTTCCCAGATCTCGTTTGACGCAAAAGGTTCGAGGTTGTGTCTTACTGACTCGTTGGCTAAGTAAAACGATTTTTTACTTATTTAGTCCTTTTTCTACCACCTTATTCTATCTTATATATATATATATATATATATATATATATATATGTATATATATATATATATATATATATATATATATATATATATATATATATATTAATAGTTTCTTCTTTATTGTGTGACTGTTTTTGAAAGTTTTCAACCCCTATTCCCCCCTTAGGACTGTACGGTCCATTTAAATTAGAGGGCTGTAGTGCCCATTTAAGTTAGAGGGCCTTTCTTCCCTGTGTGTGTGTGTGACTGTTCAAAAAAAAAAAAAAAACTTTTCTTCTCTTTACACTTTTATTGTAGTAATACTATTGTTGCCTTTGTTCTTAGTGTTTAAGAATGTCTAAAGACAAGGATCACAAGAATCATTCCCCTTCGAGGTTCAAAAAATGCGACAGGTGTGCGCAGAAAATGTCTCTTACAGACAGCCACACCAGTTGTGTATATTTTCTTGGCAAAGCCCATTTACAGGAACCCTGCATCTTCTGTCATGCTTTTAGTACAAGAGTGTTGCACGAGAGGAGGAGAAAACTTATTGGCAGGGGTCTCATGACCAGTTCCTTCCAGGAACAGGTGGAATTTGGTCAAGCAGCTCCAAAATCTTCAAAGAGAAAATCTTCAGCCCCGACTTCAGAGCTGACCAAAATGTCTAAAGCATCGGAACCAAAGAGTTCCGGTTCTGACTCTGCTTCATCTTTGGTACAGTCAATTTCATCTGTTCCAAGACAGTCTTCGGTACCGAAGATTTTGCCCAACATCGAGACTGTATCACCTACTTTAAGATCTCCTATTTTGGAGAGAAGGAGGTCCCCTTCGGTCTCCACTAGATCCTCCAGGATCCTATCAGATGAGGACATCGAGAGGGTGATGAAAAGGTTGCTTTTGGATCCAGCTTTGGCTAGAAAATTGACCCCTCCAGACCCAAAGGTCTTGGAGCTGACCCCCGTACCAATCACTGTTCCTCCTCCGACTGATTCGCTGTCGGAGCCTATTATGTCAGGTTCCTCTGTCTTCGACCCTTCGGCTCCAGGGATTCAACCTGTTTTCTCGGAGCCAATTACTCTATCCTCAATGGCTCAGTCTGGAGCCAAGGGTTCTGGGAGCCGACGCTCTCGTGTCAACTCCGAAGGGGACAGTCACCTTGGGTTCTCATCAGAACCGAACCTCCCTCTCGGAGCCTCAGCTCGGCTAGATTCAGCTCGGCTCCCACTTCTGCTTTGGAGCCATTCTCTCTTGCTAGGAGTCGACCATCCGCCCCCTCGGAGCAGAGGTCTTCTTCGGAGCATGGGGAAAGGCTTTCGAAGCTAGAGAGAAGGCTTTATCCTCTGCCAAAGCCATTCCTTTGGAACCTGTGTCCCACCAGCAGCAGGTGGCAACCACTTCCCCCTGCCACCCCCACAGCATAGGGAACCAGAGGCCCCAGTAGCCCTCATTAGAGGTGCCCCCTCTTCCAAGACCTCCCCAGATAATCCCACTGGAGAGCTCCCTTGGAAGAGGTTATGTAAGAGGAAACATGTCGACTCCCCTGAGTCTGTCACATCAGACATTGATTTAGAGGAATCAGGAGGGTCCCCTAGATCTCCCTGTGAGGATGTCTCCTTCTCTGTCATCCTAGAAATCCTTAGACATAGGGGTGATTGGAAAACCTCTAACCCTACTGAGGATGAATCAGTGTATCTTGAGGCCTTTGGCTCCCGACCTTGCACCTCTTGGGTGACACCGCCTTATGACCAACTTTTGGGGGTCATATCGCGGAAAGCATGGACCTCTCCAGATTCATTGGAAGCTGTCCAGAGGAGGCCAAACAAATTTATGACAGCACCTGAGGACAAGTCTTTCCTTAGCAAGGGAGTTCCAGTTGATGCTATGGTGGTAGCAGTGGCCACCAAGAAAGAATTATCAGAGATGTCTTCTAATATCCATCCTCCTAACAAGGAGTCCAGGGAGATGGATAGGTACGGGAAGCGTACTTTTTCTTCAGCGGCATTTACATTAAGATTGCTGAATTATCTGACTCATTTCACTTATCTTCAGAGGGATCTCCTGAAAGAGTTAGGAGATACCCTCCAGGGTTCAGTAGCTCCGGGTTCCATGGACAAGGTTTCTGCGCAGCTCTCCACCCTTACTTCCATAGCTAACTCCACCATGAGGCTGATCTCATATGTGGCAGATGGAGCGTGGAAGGCAAATGTATCAGGAATATCCCTCAGGAGACATTCGTGGATGCGTCTTTGTAATTTTACGGAATCCTTCAATTATTCCTTCACTAATGTTTCCTTTGATGGTTCATCTCTTTTTGGACTCCAAGTGAAAGAGACTTTGACTAGGTGCGAGCAGGAAGGAAAAACCTTATCTGCCGTTGGGGTCCATTTCTCTCTCCTGTCCAGACCCTATCCCGAGGGTAATACAGGAGGGAAAATGCCATTCCGCAAATCCCAAAAAGGTTTTCCTCAGGCACAAGGTCAACCCTCCCCCAGGGGCAGAGGGGGAGGATATAATGGAAGACGCCGCCCTTGTGGCAGAGGAGGTCTGCAACATCAGGGAGACAGAGAAGCTTTCTCTGATCATTCCTTCCATCGACTCTGAGGGGTTGCCCGACTGTCCATCTCTGGAGGCAGCCAGGGGTCGTATATCGCTGTACCCAAGTGCCTGGATAACTATCACTCAAGATCGTTGGGTACACACAGTAATATCCAGAGGTTACCTGATTCCCTTTATTTCCGAAACCCCAACAAACCAGTCTCTTCCAGATGTACCACACATCCAATTAGTCCGTGCAACATCAGAGGTCATCTCGTTGCTGCAAAAAATAATCATCCAAGAAGTCCCCGCAGAGCAAATAGGATCCGGAACTTACTCTCGATTCTTTTTAGTTCAAAAAAAGACAGGGGACTGGAGATCAATTCTAGATCTCAGCAGGCTCAGCAAGCATGTAAGAAAATCAAAGTTCCGAATGGTCACTCTGCAGTCGATATTTCCCTTTATCAGGAAAGACAACTGGATGTGCTCAATCGATCTCCAGGGTGCATACTACCACATCAAAATGGACAGGTGCTCCAGGAGACACTTACACTTCCAGCTGGGAGCCAGTCATTATCAGTTCAGAACACTGCCCTTTGGACTCACAAAAGCCCTCAGATTGTTTACCAAATGCTTGACAGTGGTAACAGCTCACATGAGACGTCAAGGATTCCAGGTGTTTCCATACCTAGATGACTGGCTCTTCACTGCTACCCCCAGGCATCAACTTATAAGGACCAGGGATGAGACTCTATCCTTGTGCACCAGCCTAGGCATCATTGTCAGCTTGCAAAAGTCAATCTTATCTCCCTCGCAGCGTATTGTATATCTAGGCTGGGAAATAGACACAATCACCATGCCAGTAAAGCTAACACAGGAAAGAGTGGAATCTCTACGCAGTCAGATCAGATCCTTATTAAACAAATAAAGAGTCCAGGCCAGAGTAGTCCTTCAAGTCCTAGGGACTATGGCTTCAGCCATTTTATTAGTTCCTCTTGCTCGCCTATATATGAGGATTCTCCAATGGATGCTATTTGCTCAATGGTCGATGCAAGACCTTCCATTGTCTCACCAGATATTAATAACAAATGCATGCAAAAGGGATCTGACATGGTGGTTACACATGAAACAACTTGTCCTAGGTCGTCCACTTGTTTCTCCCCAAGAGAAAGCAGTTTTGACCACAGATGCTTCCCAGATAGGGTGGGGGGGCATTATCTGGGAAAGACAGTCCAAGGTACTTGGCAAAACCACGAGAACCACTTGCACATCAATGTTCTGGAGATGAGAGCGGTGCTATATGCGTTACAAGCACTTCACAGCTCCCTTCCCACTGGAACGATTGTGATTTAGTCAGTCAACATGTCTTTTGTGTGGTACATAAACAAGCAGGGGGGAACCAAGTCTTACCTGCTTTGCAGAGAGGCCTTAAGAGTTTGGAAATGGGTGATGGATACTCAACGCTTCCTGATAGCAATGCATATCCTGGGGAAATCCAACTTAATAGTGGACAAACTCAGCCGAGCAATTCCGATGCTTCACGAGTGGTCCCTGAATCCAATGGTTGCGAAAGAGATCTTTCACAAATGGGGCCAGCCTTGCTGCGATCTATTTGCCACTCACCTGAACACCAAACACAGCAGCTACTTTGCCCTCATTCCCCATCCGGAGATGTCACCCAGGGATGCTCTAGTTCACGATTGGCCCTCGGGACTTCTTTGTACTTTTCCTCCTTTTTCACTCATCCCCAAATTAATACAGAAAACAAGACAGTTGAGGAGTTCCTTGATCCTCATTGCTCCTTACTGGCCTCGACAAGTTTGGTTTCCTTTCCTGTGGCCCTTCCTCTTGGAGGAACCATGGATTCGGGACCCATCTCCAGATCTCCTGATTCATCAATCGGGACAGTTCCATCCCTCCATCCACACCCTCAAATTGACAGCATGGCTGCTCCAATTCCACGTATAGCCAGGTGTATTCCCTTATCCCCAGCGGTCAAACACATCCTAATTTCATCCCATAAACCTTCCACTCAGAAACTATATTCTAGCAAATGGAAAAGGTTTTCCCTTTGGGCTACGACTCGGGACTTAGATCCATATATGGCTCCTTTAGAATCCATTTTATCCTTCCTAACAACAATTTTTCATGAAGGAGCGGCAGCCGCTACAGTTAGAGTTCAATTAGCTGCCATTTTCCATTTCCATTTTGGTTTCATGGGAAATCCAGTCATGCAGCACTCCCTCTGTAAAACCTTCTTAAAAGGAGTTCTTCTTCTTAGGCCCCCATAAAACAACCATTAGAACCCTGGGAGTTAAGCTTAGTCCTCTCATCTTTGATGTCTGCACCCTTTGAGCCATCCTCATCGTCAGACTTAAAATTATCATGGAAAACCTTGTTCTTGGTAGCTATATCATCGGCTAAGAGAGTCTCAGAACTACAAGCCCTAACTATTCGACCTCCTTACATTATCTTTCACAAGGATAGAGTCTCTCTCAGGACAAACCCTTCCTTTCTTCCTAAGGTATGCTCAAAGCACAACCTGAATACTACCATTGAGCTACCTGTGTTTTTTCCAAATCAGTCTAATAAATCAGAGTATAGACTTCAGCAGCTAGATGTCCACAGGATACTCAGATTTTATATACACAGGACTAAAGAATTCAGGAAATCTGATCAACTTTTCGTTTCCTTTTCTGACAGAAGGAAAAGCTTGCCTGTTTCAAAAATTACTCTTTCAAAATGGCTTTCGGATTGCATATCCTTTGCTTATCAACCAGCTGGTAGACAATTACCAGTAAAAGCTAAAGGTCACTCTACTCGGGCCCACTCGGGCATCATAGACAAACTCACCAGCTTAAATGTAAACCCATATGTCACAAGATGGGTTGCAAACTGGCTCAAGGACAGAACCCACAGGGTCAGAGTTGCTGGAGCCATGTCAGACTCTAAGCCGGTCACAAGCGGTGTCCCACAGGGCTCAGTCTTGGGACCCCTCTTGTTCGGCATTTATTTTTCCGAGGTGCAGGCAAACATAGGAGGTTTGTGGCCGACAAAGTTCGCAGATGACTGCAAACTGGGCGCCATAATTGATACTCCAGCGGACACAAGCATCCTTCAGAGAGGCCTCATAGAAACGGATAATTGGTGCCAGAACCATGGCCTTAAGCTAAACGCCAAAAAGTGTATAGTCATACCCTTTGGGAAAAACAAGGTACCCACAAACTACCACATAGGTGGTAATCCATTAAGTACGGAAGAGGTAATCAGGGACCTAGGGACGCAAGTTGACAGTAACCTCTCATTTGACACTCACATTGCCAAAGTGGTTAGGAAGACCTTCTATATTGCCCACCTTATCATGAAGGGATTCGCATCTAGATCGAGAGGTCATTGTGCCCCTGTACTCTTCTCTTATCAGGCCCATGATTGAGTACAATGCCCCATTTGGGATGTATCTTACCCGACACCTGCGGCAATTGGAAAGACCCCAAAAGTTCCTCACCAAGAGGATAAAGGGTCTCAAACATATGTTATATGCTGCCCGGCTGAAGAAACTCCAGCTTTATTCAGTCGCATACCGCCTACTCAGAGGTGATCTATGCCTGATGTACAAGGCCATGTCCAGTCCGGAATTAATGGACATGCTCCACCTCAGAAAATCCAAATCCACCAGAGCCACGAGATCAAGAGATTTGAACCTCAATACAGAAATAAATAGGACGTGCTGGAGGGACAGATTCATAACCCTGAGGCTCCCTACACTCTGGAATAGAATCCCAGTCCATGTTAGGCAGAGCCCCTCACTAACTCTCTTCAAGAGAAATCTTGACGAGTGGATGGGAGATCATAGGTTTACCCCGGGGGTCATCTCTGTGTCACTACTAGACAGAGACACAGTAAACTAAACGCTAAATGGGCATAGTATTCTCATCCTAAGGGGTGGTGAAAGCCACACACACTCTGGCTAGGCTTATAAATGCCCTAGGGCAGATAGCCTAGTACAATCCTATGAACCTAGGGCTACTTCATGTGCCTTTAGATCTAGGCTCCCAATTGATACTATTTGTGCAGCAGCTACTTGGGCAAGACCACATACATTTTTCACTCATTACAAATTGGATTTGGCCTCCTGGGACAGGTCATCCTTTGGGTCCACTGTGCTGAAGAGTCTCTTTGCTTGAGCCACCTGGGATAAAGGTGCTAGGGGCACTGTCCCATCCAGCAAGAACTACGGCGAGATAGGACTACATAACATAAAGGAGTTATGTACTTACCATAACGTTCCATGTTTGTAGTCCATCTCTCCTATATTCTTGTGTCCCTGCCTCCAACCCCCTTCCTATTTCTGGGGGATCTGGTGGACTTCTTTTGGGGCTGCCTGACATTGCTCTTTATTGTCCACCTGGAATGGATTATGTTTCTAATCATTTACTGTATTTATACAGCTTTTTCTTATTATTACCTGATAGGTATTTCTTGAAAACTAGATCTGGAGAATTGCCGTGAGGCATCATGGGATAGGGGCTAGCCTCAAGCCAGTAAAAGTTCTGAAGCTTTAATATCGGCCGAGTCGGAGCCAAAACCTATCCAGCGAGAATATAGGTGAGATGGACTACAAACATGGAACGTTATGGTAAGTACATAACTTCTTTTTATCATTTTAATTTGTCATTTAAGCGTAATTCACAATCTTTTCTCCAAAAGTGACCAGTTTTAGGAAGTATTACAAGAGACAGAGGTTAAATTGAAGTCAAAATCAGGAACTGGTAAATACATAAATAACACAAGGAAAGCAAAGTGAAAAAAATAAATAACCAAATCCTTACACTAACTTTTTACAGAAAAGCCCCACTCCTGTATGAGTGTGCACATTCAGCCACTTATCTCTGACCAATTAAGGGAACAAAGCAGCTGCTGCCCCAACAAAAGTCCACAACCCCTCAAAAGCAGACAATCAGGCAGGAACAAAAAATCCAAAGTTATAGTTCCCAGCAGCAGTCAGCAGCCCAGCAACAGCACTACCACGACCATCCCTCTCCCAATTTAAGGGACAAAGCAAATCTCAACCCTTTTAGTAGATCCATTTAGTTTTCCCTCAGGTTGTTTGGTGGTCTGATACATAGTCTCTGCATAGATCTCAACTGTCCATATTTTTGCAGAATGTCCAGATTTTCTTGCCTCGTATTTTTGGTCTTTTCCTCATAAAACTGTGTTTTTTGGGAGAAAATCATTAAGGAATGAAGTTACTAAATAATGACAGATATTTGAGATTCATATTTCTTATCATTCAGAAAAAATGCATTTAAATGCAGAACCTATTATTTTAGCAATTTTGTAAGTTTAAAAGTGCAATATTTAAAATGTGCCCCTTTTTTGTACCTTTCTCCCACTATTATTTTGCCTTTGTCCAGATTTCTCATGCTAAGAGGTTGAGAATGTCACTGTACCCAAATGCATTACATTAGCTGTCCAGTGTCTCTTAACCCAGTCCTTGATACTGTGTCCTGAGTATCATCCATCCATAGTCAAGTCTGGAATAGAAAACCACAATGAAAACTGCAACAAACCTTTTCAAAATCAAAACAATGATCTCTCTTTCTCTCTCTCTCTCTCTCTCTCTCTCTGCATGAAAACTAGTAGCGGCATGTGATTGGCTGAATTCTCTGCCCCCCCAATAGCTTCCTTTGCCTTAGGAGCAGTGACTTGATTGGCTCGTATACTGCAATGCATTATATGAGCCAATAAAAAATTGCAAAGCAGAAAAACTGTTTAATGTAGAACAGCAGAATAAGTGGCTAAGTCAATGTTAAATGTGGTGCATTCCCCACTTGGCTGCTCAGGCCACCCTATTTGATTTTTCATACAACTAGGGTTGGGTTTCTCTTTTAACCAGCACTTCACTTCTTCCAAAGGTGGTATTCGAAATTAATATAGACAAAGTATCAACCTATCTGTATTCTTTCCACAATTTTCCAACAAGGGTGAATATCAAATGCATTTGCTAGATGTTCACCGTTAGGTGTGTTTTTACCTTTTTTGTTGCCTTTTCAAAACAGACACAGGAAAAGGCTGTATCTAAAGTAACACTCTCCAAGTGGCTTTCTGAATGCATCTCCTTTGTATACACCAGAAGAGACCTGACTCTGCAAGTTAAACTAAAAAAAACTCATTCCACAAGAGCAGTTGCTACTTCTGCTACATTTGCAAAAAGACTTCCCATTGGCAACATCTGCGCAGCAGCTAATTGGTCTACAGCTCATACATTTATTTCTCATTATAAGTTGGATAAGCAGTCTAGGGTCCCCTCATTCTTTGGCTCCACCTTTCTCAGGCATATCTTTCCATGAGTCCACCCAGGACTTAGTGCTTGTTGAGACAACGTTGCATATGAAAGTTATGTACTTACCATAATGCTAGACCCATGTTGTCTGATTTTCATCTGGTTCAACATCCCACCCTCCAACCCCCCCCCCCTTTCAAAGTGTCATGGCTAACCTTATAGTGATCAAGTTTTGGTTGCCCTTATGTAACAAACCCTCTTTCTGTTAGTATTGTGGTTATATTTCACATAATTAGTATGTTGCTGTGGTATGGTAACGTTTTCAGAGTTACATTATGAGTATTATTATTATTATTATTATTATTATTATTATGGAGAGGAACTCTCTATTTTGGGGCAAACTCGATCTGAGGTGATTAGGTAGAGCTCTAGGAATTATGGATAGGGGAGGACTCAGAACCCTGAAGCAGAAGTCTTCCAGTTGGTGTTGTGGTTGGATTCCATCAGATCCGACAACCCAGAGCTGAAGCACACGAAAATCAGACAACATGGATCTGTTGTTATGGCAAGTACATAACTCACTTAAAGCCACTGCAGTAATAAATCATAACATTTGGGTTAAGCCACATTTTGTGTGTCCTGCCCTGGCTAGAATTTGGAAAAATAGTGTCATCTTCCCGACAAGGAGCCTGTACAGGTCTTTTGTTTATAAGGTGCTGCCATAGGATGGTGTGAGGCTCCTTTTTCCATCCCACATCATTCCACATTATCTTCAGCTTCTGTCACCAGTCCTGAGTGGCGCACACTTCTCTTTCTTGTCCCACAACATGTTTTTTTTTTCTGTTTAGTGGCTTTGACTTTTTTTTTTTTTTTTAGCAATATTTGCATCTGTTTATTTTTTGTTATGCCGATATTGCAGTAATTTTAAAAACGCCACCAAGTTAAGGAACATTAAGCAACATGTGATAAATTTATTTTTTAAAAGAAAAACAGTTTAGATCTCAGAAGAAATGTAAAAATGATAATTGGTAGAGCCAGCAAAGTTTTAAAAGTAAGGACATCATTAAAAAGAGGGCTGACTACATTAAGAAGAAGGTTTCTTCGACATTCTGCATCAGTTCAGACATTTATCACTACTAATGAAGCTGGTGAAATAATATGAACTTGACATAAGATATTATTCTGAATAATATTAATAAGATTGATAGAGAGGCTTATGTGATAAATATTACTTATTATACAGAGAAGCATTGTTCATTCCGAAGTCTGATACTTTGACAGCCAGTGGCTTAAATAATGAATACTATCGGAGAAGGCTTTTATATTAGTTTGGTGGTTATTTTGCTGTTGTTGTTGCTTCTCTTTAATCAGATTTATTTCATTGGCTGTTTTTCTTAATAGTGCAAAGGTGGTTTTGTGTTTTTCATTGTATTTTACTCACAGCATCAGTAGCACTCCATAAGATACTGTCCATATCAAGCATATATACTAATGAATTACCTAAGATTGCAAAAGCAATCTTAATATATTATTTGTTTTTTGTGATTGCAAAACTAACACTACTGACTAAGCCAAACATAATCTATACAACTGCAGTACAATGACTTCATCCTCAGATTTCAAAATTATGATGACAATTGATAAAATCTTTCCCAGCTCCCAGCACATGATCTTACCAACTGCCTGAAACAATACAAGCAAATAACAGGCTCCTGTACGTCATACTTTCTCTTAGTGTTTGCTTCCAACACACACAAAGGAAACACCATACAAACAGCAACTTCATTAACCTCCTGCTTCGGTCAAAGGTAGGACCATAACATTCAGGACTGTAAACATGCACCTTATCAGCTTTGTCTAACAAAGCAGTCAAGTGTGTTTCCCCAGTTTTAACCAACAACCTGTATGAATTTGCAGGCACAGTGCTTAACTTTAGAGGGGTAATTTTGCTCCCCCCATGTAGAAGCTCTGCCTCCAGAATATAATGCCATGGTTGCACAACCATGACAAACGGGCAGTCTCCACTTCATGCTGTAGTCAAACAGTGAAAGTCTGATTGTAGCACAGGTCAACAATCAGTGAATTAAGGGGAATGTGACAAATTGTACAGTCAACCAAAGTAATTACATATGTATGTACAATTACTAGTCTACCCACACAGATGCAGACATGTGTAACGTCGACACACTTACATCGACAATGAAAGGTCGACACACTTCAGAACATGTTCCAGGGCTGATCTTCAGAACATGCTAAAGCAGAAGAGATTGTTTTTTTTTTATTTTATATTTTGCAGGGAGCACCCCTACACCCCATGATAATTATATATACTAACTCCAAAATTGTACAATCTACAGGAAAGGGCATATTCCCCTTCCCCAGAGACTGTTGATTTCACACATCTGTTGACCATCTGTGTTGTCTGCCAAAGTGTGTTGACAATACAGAGGTCAATTTACCTTAAACTCAAAATATGCCAAGGAACCTATGTAGATATATACATTTATATATGTATATAGATATAGGGTATAGATATAGATATAGTGAGAAGTAATACACCTGAAATACTATTTTTTATATAATAAAACAGTTTATTCCCTGTAACATAAAGTCTTGTGATCTTTACACAAAATAGCACCATACAATTAGAGTTCCAAAGTGTCTGGAAAATAGTCTCTTAATACTGTGGTAGTTCTTTTGGTGCTCTTAAAAGAACAAATTCCAGCCTTCTCACTCAAGTTTTCTTTCTCCTTGGACAAGCCTTTTCCACAGAGCTGCTGTTGCAGTTGTCATCATGTTCTCCTTAAGCAAGAGTGGATAGGTAAATGCTTTTCTTCTGTTCCTTCTCCCTTCTCTCTCTCTCTCTCTCTTGTTTGGACTTTTTTCAACCCTGCCTCATACCTCAGTCATTCATTCATTAACAACACCTGCTCAGTAATTAATACAGCTAGGTCTTATCTTTCTTAAAGGCACATAGCTTCCTTTGGAAGCTGATATACTAATGTTGGAACGATACAGAGATGAGTAGGATGCCCCCTGCACAAAGATGATACAGAAATCTGTGAAGCGTTACATATTTTTTCATGACCCTCTTCAAGAGAAATCTTGATGAGTGGATGGGAAATAGAAAATTCACCCCGGGATAACTCCAGTGGCTCTTTTAGACAGAGGCACTGGGAGCTAAGGTCGGGTGGCACGATGCCAGGGTAATCCTATGGCTAGGCTTGTAAAGGCCCCAAGGCTATTAGCCTAGTACACACCTATGAACATAGGCTGTTATACTGGAACACATTTCAGATAATCAATATGTCTAGCACTTGCAATGAATATTGCTATATATACACACTATTTACAAATCTGTATACAAGTTTCCATGCTTTTGAATCAGTTGTATGCCTCCCTCTTATGAGAACCACCACATTACAGGTGACCCTCCCCAGCTTGAAATCATTGGTTTCATACCATTTGGATTGGCTGTAACCCTGAGATACTCCATTTGGATTGTGGTGGATCAAGCCTGGCCAATCTGTTTCTCTCTGTTTAGATGTGTGTAGCCCTTTCTGCACTATTAAGGCTCCTACCTTCTTAAATTTACTGATTAGTTCTTCCCACAGATTCAATGGGCTCTTGCCCACTTTTGCAACTGTGTTCTGCTTCTTTTTGTCACCACTATGTTCCTAATTCCTTCCCTTATGTTTGAGGACTGAGGGAATGGGTTGTTATCCTCATTTATTGACCCTTCTAATATGTCTGCTTTAAGGCACTTCCATATTGTTAATTCTAAAGACTTTCTTTGAGTATCTGGTGTTCAGTGAAGTTTTGTCATAACCATTGCTCCTGAAATGGCATCAGCCTGGTGTTGACTCAGTTTTGTGCTGCCTTTTAGTTCTGCAAGTACTTCCCTGTTCTGTAAGAGAAACTGCCATGTTCCCTGTTTCTTGTTTCTGTGATTTAAATAGTGTGTACTCCACCTGAACTCTTAACTATAAAAGTCACCTCTCTCTCTATCAGGCTTAGACTCGGGTTCATATTACGTTGTCGAATGACAACAATGTCGAACGCTCAGAAGAGCGAAACTGCCAAATATCGAAACTTTTATTGTGGGGGGCTGCGCCCTCCACACCCCCCACTAAATATATATACCAACTCCGAGATCACACTACAGTGAGGAAAGGGCAAATATTCCAATATTCACTATACTGCGATCCTGCAATCCGAAATTTCGATATGTGGCGGTTTTGCTCTTCTGAGCATTCAACAACGTAATAGAAGCCCTTAGATCACAGTTCTCAACTGTCCAGATTTTCACAGAATGTCCAGAATATTTACTCATATTTTTCATCTATTTGTCATAAAATTGTAGTTTTCTGGCAAATCATTGGCAAAGCATTGAGGACTGAGGTCAGGCAATGGTAGACATTTGATTTTCAGACTTCTTATCCTTCAGAAAATTCATGCTAATGCAAAACCTGTTATTCTATCAACTTTCTAAATTTGTAAGAGCAATAGTTAAAAAGTGTCCCTAATATTGGGCCTTCGTGTCCCCATTATTTTTGGCTTTGCCCAGATTTCTTGCTCTAAGAGGTTGAGGCTTACTAATCTCTGCTGGTACGCTCACTACCAAGGTAACTACCTCCATGGGTACAGAATACTGAAATGTTCTATTTGTTCTGGACTTCTCTTACCAGGTTGAGTCTATAGTTTATCCTATTCATTCTCTTTTCATTTCATATGGTACCTTGCCATTCAGCCAAACACTCCTGTTCTGTAGGGGAAACCAACCTTGGGTTTTCAGCTTACATTTTCTGGTTTTCCATCTCTGTTATATATCCTTGTCTGTGTAAATTGGCTGTTTATACATGTTCCTGTACTATGGATTTTACCCATTTCAACCTGTCTTGTTAAGTGATTTTTACCACTTTTAAATGGGATTTTTTCAACTTCTCAGTTTTCTCTGGCTATGTCTTTAGGTTCACAAAGGTAGCTATTATTTGTATTAGTACTACACATTTCCTTTTTCACAGAGAATACTGTGCACATACTCTGCACTTTGTAGTACAAATTATTGTTTTCTCAACACCTGATTGTGTGAAGACCATTTGGATAGCTTCTACTAGCATCACTACCTGCTCTTTTAAAAGTTTCTTACTTATGGGTTTCTGCCTCACTCACACTGTCTACTTTTTCAGTAAAGTCACTGCACTGTGTTGTTCAGAAAGGCAAGCCAGTGAAATTCTGTTTATCTTCCACCTTAAAGCTACTTATATGGCATTCACAGAACTGTCATCTTGTTTTTTACTTGCACATTGTAAAACATCTGATTTTTATTGTCTATCAACATTTTTAGTCTTGACAGAGGCATCATAAGATTGAACCTGGCTTGTCCTTGACATCTGTTAGAGCCATAGACATGTAAATATTTCAAGGCTATTGAGTTTTATGACCATTTGTACAGTGCCACCACACCTCCTTTCTCCAGGTAGGCCATAGCAGTCAGTTCCAGAGTAAATTTGACGATACCCATCCAGTCATCTAGTTGACGTTTAAAGGAAGATAGTGAGCTTCCCTGCTAAACACACAGGGGAGATTTATTCCCAGAGATCAAGGAGGCACTGTGTTATAAATCTGTCCATCTGTCATGTTTTATTCATCTGCTGGGGAGGACTTAGGTTCCTGGTTCAATTATTGGTGGAGCCATTAGACTTACGAAGATACAGGAGGCCCAGGACAACCAGTTTTCTAATAGCATGGTAGGCTAGCCATCGATCTCCCTTCATGAGTCTGTAAAGACACTGAATAAAGGGATAGAGCTTCCTGCCTTTCTTTATAGTTTAGGGAAATTAAGTCTGTAATCATTTTGGCTAGGAACCTTTGGGGTCTTTCTACTTGCTTGATATGTTTAGTGAGGCACATCTGAAAGGGACACTGTAGTCAGTATCTGGTCTGATCAATGCTGAGTATAAGGTTGTGATTACTTCTTTAGACCTTGATGATATCCCTTTGACAATTAGCTGTACTAAATCATTTCCTGTCAACTGTTGGCACATGATGCTCAAAAGAGAGGTAATTATCAACACAGATTTCTAGGTCTCTGACAAAATTTTTCTTTTGTACTAGTGTCTTGTCAGAACAGTATGATGAAGAGAGGTTTTGTCTACTAAAAGAGTCAATACTATACTTTTCAGCATTAAGTCTGAAAACATTTTAAGTAACTGTGCTTACCAGGTAGAGTTCATTCTAGAGGGTTTGAGTACCAGAGGGTGACTTACTAACAATCCCACTTTACAGTCATCTACAAACTTTGTTAGATTCCCAAACACTAACAAAGTTTGGCTAAGAAGTAAACACCAAAAAAGGACAGGTCTCAGCACCTGTCCCCGAGAGTCACCACTGGTCACGTTCATACTTTTTGATGAGGCACCTGCAACTCAAACTGTGTAGGTTCTGCCTTCTAGCCAGTTTGCTCCATTTTAACTCAGACTGGTCAATTCTTAAAGCATATAGTTTCTGTATGATGTCAGCATGGGGAATGGTGTCAAAGGCCTTGGCCAGGTGAAGGTACAGTATGTTTATCACATGGTCACAATCTACAGCCTCAGCTTCCATAACCCTGTTGAACAAGTTTACCCGACTCAATAGACAGTATCTGCCTTTCAAAAAGTCTAGCTGTTGTGGGGGAAGCCTAGTGATATTCCTGATATTGTAGTTTATACGCTCAGTTATAATGGCTTTGCAGATGATGCTGTTAGACTGACAGCTCTGTAATTACCTGAGTTGGTTGTAAGGTAGCCCATATGGAGGGGCATCACTGCTGCAGTGCGTCACTTATCAGAGCCAAAAACAGTATGTAATCTTAGGTTAAACAGCTTAAAGACTAGATCTGCAAAGCCATGTTTAACACCAATAATTTTTCTTCTAGTTTAACCTCACAGATGCCAATTTGTATAACTGTTGCATCCGCACTAAGGCTTCTATTATCCTTTATGTTAACCTGTTTTTTATTCTTTGATGTTTTATTTTTTATCTGTGTCACAGGTACATTGTGGCTGTCTGTGTTTTTGTACCACACTTCCTATCCCTACAGTTAGAAGTTTTATTTTTGATCCCGCACATAACACAGGGCTACTACTCACTGTGGATTTTTTTACTCTTCTGATCCTTAATGTTCTGATTCTGACTTGTTGAACTGAGGGACATATTTCCTTCTTTATATAAGTTACTTGCCTTTTTTATGCTTGGCTATAATTCAGAAGCCTATTTTGAACCCATACTTAGTTGTTCTATTTAACAAGTCATCTTGTAACTCAAAATATGAAGAAAAAGTAGGAACAACCTATTCAGAGTTTTTCCTCTACAACTTCTGCTGTATTTTCCTTAATCTGCTTAAAGTGTCATTTTCCAATTAGACTTTTCAAAATTGAAGTGGCTTGGTTAAATGTTAGCCAGCACGAGTTTCCTCTAGGTGAGCTTATTCTGAGATCTGATGTTATCCTTTTCATTCGTTTCTCAGCTATTGAGTATCAGATCCCACCTCAAATCTGGCTCAGTCGCATACACTAGACACTCAGATCCAACTCATGATCTCCTCCCTCTACCCATAATGCCTCAGTCAACTAGCTGCACCCCAAATCTCATTTGCCTCCATAACGCTACAGATGCATATTCTACTCTGAGAGCTCTTTTGGGTATTTTTTTACTTATTGTAAGTAGTTTTCTGATTTTAAAATTTCCCATAAGTCTTTGGAATCATCCACCTTCCTCTCCTGATATTTTTCAGGTATCTTTCCAATAGCTTTTTTTCTCTCTTTCCCCCTGTCTCTTGCTATACCTTGTGGTAGCTTTTTCTGGTACTGTAGTTAGTATTTGCCAGTACCTCTTACTAATTTGTTTCCACTCTCTAGAGGGTATTTTCTTCTACTATTGCTGGTAGTTAACATAAAAAAAAAATTCTTCTTTTTCTTCAGTTGCAGGGTCTCCAATCCCTGGTAAACCTATAAAATCCTCTTTGGAGATGGAGGATTAATGTAAGCAGTCCCCCAACCGCTCTCTGAATGCTGCTACCTCTACTTCTTCTTCTTTGGACCCTCTGCAGAAGATTCTATAAACATGGGATCTGACTTCTTCGGATCCAAAGAGGAAGCACTCGGATCCCAATGCCTTGGATCCTACTGTTTTTCAAGCTAAATCTCCTCGAACCCACTCACCTGTGTTCCTCATAGAACCTGTTTTTCCTCAGCTCCATTCCCTTTTTCTACAGGGGACCCCAGTCCATTCTGTTCCATATCAGGAACTTCTGGATTCATGACAGGAACTGGAATATTGTTTGGAACTTCCTCTGGAATTGCAACACCGGACAACTCACTCTGAGATAAAGGGTTTTTCTCACATGCTATGTTCTGTGGTATAGGTTCGGACATCGGTATTAAATGCTTCCATTTCTGCCTAAAGTTTGCTCCTTGTGATTCCACAATGTATAATCTCTGCTCTGGGTAAATACTCTTTACAACACCAATCCAATCATAACCTTTGGATGTCTGCATCCTTACCATTTCTCCTTCTCATAATGGATTGAGCGTTTTGGTGATTTTATCATAGTAGGACTTCTGGGTTAAATGCTTCATCATCAGATTGGTTTTCAATAACCAGTTGTTCTTGACATATGGAACCAAAAATTAACTACTGATTGATAATGTTGTTCTGGTTTGTATCGACAGAATTCTCTGAGCAGGTGAACCAAGATGTTTATCATTAGGAACATTTCTGAGATTCAAGAGATTCAAAAAGAAAAATCTAGCAAAGCTAGACATTCCACAGTGTGATACCTTAAACCTCTTGTGTCAGAGGCAACATGGGATATATGCAAATTATCCCTTAAGGATATCAGGTATTTCAGCTAAATGGCAATTCTGAATATCCATGACTTTTTCTTTTATCGTTAAGTCTATTTATGGACAATTTCAGGCCAATAAAGCCAAAAGTCTCTAGCTGTGGACATGCATGTTTCTGCCTTCTTATGGCATCATCAGCACAGTATAAGAAGAATTTTTGACTTTTGCAAACACAGGGTTGTTGTACCTAACTGATATCCATAAACATTAGGGTGTCTACAATATATCCCAACTAACAAACTAAAACAATGAGTAAAAAGGTCACACAGGAAAACCAACTGGTTAAAAAACACAAAAAGAAAAATCTAGTAAAGCTAGACTTTCCACTATGTGATACCTTAAACCTCTTGTATCAGAGGCAACATGGGATATATGCAAATTACCCCTTAAGTATATCTGGTGTTTCAGCTAAATGGCAATTCTGAATGTCCATGACTTTTTCTTTTACTTTTACCTTTAAGTCTATTTATGGACAATTTTAGGCCAATAAAGCCAAACCTCTCTAGCTGTAGACATGCATGCTTCTGCCTTCTTATGGCATCATCAGCACAGTATAAGAGGAATGTTTGAGTTTTGGAAACACAGGGTTGCCATACCCACCATTTAGCTGAAACACCTGATATCCTTAAGGGGTAATTTGCATATATCCCATATTGCCTCTGATACAAGAGGTTTAAGGTATCACACAGTGGAAAGTCTAATTTTGCTAGATTTTTCTTTTTGTGTTTTTAACTAGTTGGTTTTCCTGTGTGACCTTTTTACTCATTCTTTTTGATTCAAGAGATTCAGGAAAACATCACTATTATCTCATTTTGACTTCTCCATTAATCAGGAAAACATCACTATTATCTCATTTTGACTTCTCTAGTAACTGTTTTGCACTTTGAACTGCACGTTCTGCCAAACCATTTGACTGCAGGTACTCAAGGCTACTTGTGACATGAGTAAAGTCCCATTCTTCAGCAAATCTTTTGAACTGTTGGTTTGTAAACTGTGTGCTATTGTCAGAAATAACTTTGTGCAGACTACCATGTATTGCAAAATGGCACTTCATCTTAGTAATGACAGTACTGGATGCTAGATTAGGAAGTAGGTCAATCTCATACTAATTGGAGTAAGAGTCTACTAACACCATATAATGTTGACCATTCCACTTGAAGATGTCTGTGGCTACTGTCAACCAAGGTAGTTCCGGAATCTGGTTTAGCTGAAATGGTTCTTTCTGTTTATGGGGCTTAGTACTGTTATGCATGGAACAAGATGAAAGTGCATTCTCAATGTCTAGTGACATAGAAGGCCAAAATACTAGCTCTCTCACCCTTCTTTTGGTAGAATTGGTTCCCGGGTGACCATAGTGTACGATAGTAATGTACTCTGTTTGCAAGGCCTTCAGAACAATTACTTTTGGATCTTTCATAATGATACCTTTGTCAGACAAAATTTCATCTCTGTATGGAAAATAAGGTTGCACTACTTGAGGTAAACCAGATTGCTTTGATGGCCATCCTTGTTGAATAAAGTGGTTGAGATTCTGTAAATCTGGATGTGTAGCTGTGTGATCTCTTAGCTCATCAAGATGTGTGGAAGAAAAAAGTCTCACTTCCATGACTTCAAAATCAAGGTTCTCATTCTCATGTTGTACTGTTGGTATTTCTGGGCAATCTGGATAATGTATCAGCAAGATAAAGAAGGTTGCCTTTCTTGTAGACAAGACTGAAATTATACATTTGCAGTGTCAGCATCATACATTGCAGTCTGGATGGAACTGAATGCATAGGCTTTCTCAAAATAGTGACTAGAGGTTGGTGGTCTGTTGCGATCTGGATAGGTCTACCATATAAACATAATCATCGAACTTTGAACATGCAGACACAATTGCCAAAAGCTCTTTCTCAGTCTGGGCATATTGCATTTCAGTTTGGGTAAGAGTTTTCAATGCATAGGCAACAAGTTGATCCTCTTGTAGAATGACTGCACTAAGACCAAATTTCGAAGCATCACAGGAAAGTGTAACTGGCTGTGAACATCATAGTTGTTGGACTGGCAATTCTCTGTTTCAGGACATCAAATGCTCTTTGATGTTGCTCTGACCAGGACCAAGATACATCTTTATGTGTCTGCTCTCTGATTGGTGCTGAATGTTGGCTGAAGTCTGGAATGAGCTTGCCTAGGAAGTTGACCATGTCAAGAAAACGTTGCAGGGCTTGAACATTGTCTGGAGCTGGCATCTCGAGAATGGCTGTTTGCTTTGTAGAGTCTGGTCATAAGTACGTACTGGTAAATAAATGACCAACATAAGTAACCTCTTGTAGCCTGAATTTGCATTTCTGTGGATTGAGCTTAAGATTCACTTGACATACTCTTTCTAGAACTTTTCAGAGGTTTCTGTCATGTTCAGCTTCACCATGACCCCCTATCAGCATGTTGTCTACTATAATAACACAAAGATACCCAGAAAAAAATTGCTCCATTGCACGCTGAAAGACTTCACTTGCAGAATGTATCCCAAATGTCATTCTCAAAAATCTGTACTTGCCAAATGGAGTACTGAAAGTGGTGACCAATGATGATTTTTTGTCAAGGTGAATTTGCTAAAATGAACTCTTTGCATCTAAGATAGAAAAAACAGTGGCATTTGGCATCAAGGCTGCAACTTCTTTGACTGTGCGCATTGGATGATGAGGTCTTTTTAGTGCTTTGTTCAAATCTCGTGGATTAATACATATTCTGATGTAATCTGAGCTTTTCTTATGAGCTACCACCATGGAAGATACCCATTCAGTTGGAGTTGCAACTGGAGAAATCATACCTTGTTGCACCATTTTATCTCGCTCAGCTTTGACTCTGTCCTGCATGGCTACTGGAACTTTACGTGCTGGCCTAATAACTGGACTGACCTCAGGGTCTAACTTCATGGAGTACACAACTGGGAGTTTGCCTAGTTCATTAGCAAAAAGATCAGCATAGGTAGAAAAAATGTACTGAGCAAAATTAAGAGTAGTGGTCTTTTAAGCTGACTTGGTGGACTTCCTTATTAAATGAAAGCAGTCCCATTTTCAAACTGTCTCTGAGCCCTAATAATGACTGGACATGCCTCTTGACCATAATAAGTCATAGCATCTTCCAGCAGAGCAACATGAAAGTACTACCGAGCCTTTGGTTTGAATTCTTCACCTCCATAAACAATAAACTTCACATACCTTGCCAAATCAAGCCTTCAATAGAGACACACACTAGGAAATGTTTTTGCTGACATAACATTGCACTTAGAACCTGTGTCAACTTTGAGCTCTATGGGTATGCCAGTTATACGAACAGTACAAAGTGCTTCATTCTTTGCCCTTAAATCTACTTCATTAACTGTTTCATGATGCACTGACACACCATCAATATAAAGAGTAGGGTGGCAGCTTTCTTATTGGTTAACTCGTTTCTTAAAATATTCCCTCTTAATAAAAGAATGTGGGCCTTTTGGTTTACAAAAACATTTGAAATGATTCCACTTATTGCATTTGTGGCATTGCTGACCAAAAGCTAAACACTTTTCCCTTTTAGATTCATGACTTCCACCACAATTACAACTGTTGGCAATGAAACTAGGTTGGGACCCATGCTTTGAGTTTGCTGACTCACATTTATGCTTCACTGAGACTGTGCGAACTCTGGAATTTGCTACAAAGTTCTGGGGTTTACCAGTGAGTGCTGCAAGGGCTATAGTTGATGCCATGTGCTTGGGCCTGTTTTTTTAACTGTGTTTTGCATAGTATCAACATGAGCTTTATCACTGTACCTTCTAGAGCTACTCTCATTTGTAAGTATATTTGTGTGCTTTTCCGTGAGCTCATATATCTGACAAATCTCAGTGGCCTTATTCAAAGTTAAATCACTGTCATGAAGCAAAATCTTTCTCACCGCATCATGTTTAATACCACACACAATTCTGTCCTTTATCAACTCTTCCCTTAAATCACCAAATCTGCATGTTTTAGCCTTATTTCTCAGGTCAGTTATATATGCTTCAAAAGTTTCACCAGACTTTTGATCCCTTGTGTAAAATAAGTGCCTTTCCATTGTCTGGGGGTTACACATTTCTCTAAATTTACATTTTAAGCACTCTGGGTCTTCCCTTGACTCAGCTGGTACAACAATATGTGCGGCTAACATAGGAGGGCAAAACAGACAAGCAGGCAAACAGATGAACTTGCAGGGCTGACAAACTGATCAGACAGCTCAGGATATCCATCAGAGAAGAGATCTCATAGATCCAGATAGCTAGAGCCAGAGCTCCTGCCATAGCTGGCAAAAAAATGTAAGCCATGACCCTTTGGTAAAAAGTAAACCAGGTAAAACCTTACCCTGGTGGCCAAGCAATCCATTAAGCACAGAAGAGGTTGGGGACAGGTTGGGAACTGGGAAGGTTATACCCTTTTTGACTCACCACATTACCAAAGTGACCTTCTACATTGCCCACCTGATTCCCTAGGATAGGCCATTGATCATGAAATCAAGGAGATTAGAGTTCATCTGATCACTGGCTCAATACTTGATTGACCAATGATAAATTACCCCAATGATTGAATGTAACCCCCCACACACCTGCAGCAATTGGAAAGACTAAAAAGTTCCAAAAAAATAATAAAAAAAAATAAAACATATGCTGCCCGACTGAAGAAACTCCAGCTCTATTCAGTCAACATACCGGCTGCTCAGAGGTGACCGCCTGTGCCTGACATAAGGCCATGTCCAACCCGAATGCCATGACGGAATTAATGGACAAAATCCACCCAAAACCACCAACCCAAAGAGCAAGAGCAAGAGACTCCAACACACAACACGGATATAAATAGGGAGGGACAGATTCATCACCCATCACCCAGAGAGAATCCCTATGAGGAACAGAATCCGTCCCGGTCCATGAGAGCACAGGCTCTCTCTAGCTTCAAGTGGAAACAGTGGGTGGAGATGGGAGAACGAGGGTTTTGGGGTCTCTATCATCATCATCTCACTGCTGGACAGCAGCAAACAAACTAATATAGTATTCTTCAACCTAAGGGGTGGTGAAAGCCACACAACTCTGGCTAGGCTTATAAATGCCCTAGGGCAGATAGCCTAGTATGAACCTATGAACCTATGATGGTTTTCCCCCTAACCTGTAGAGATAGCAGGTGTATACACAAATGAACATTGCCTTTCTATGGCTTCTGACCCAGCTAAATTAAACAGAATAAATGTCTTGTATGGTCATCTTTATCAGAAAATGCAGCCTGTATGAAAATGTACTCTTGCACAAACACTCTCCAGTTCTCAGCAATATTACTGTCAAACACAAGTGCACTGGGTTTTTGAAATCAATCTGCCATGCCCACAAATTATGTACAAACACACTGAAAATATGGCCCTTGTAATTATGTACGAAAAAACTGTTCTGTGAGGTTGTAATAACATTCAAAAGCACAATAAACTCTTTGAAATACTGTACTCTGCAAAATATGCTCTGTAATGGCTGTATTCTGCAAAATAACTTTACTGTAATACTGACCAAACAAAATCCAAAAGGAAATGAAGTCTTTGGCAAGACGAAAACGCAGTGTGATTTCGAGCATTAATGTTGTTTCTTTTGGATCTGTGCTTGTTGTTGGATTAATAAACTTTCCTTCCTTTTACCTATGAGTGTTGATCGTCCTTCCTGGGTGCCTTTTTTTTTTGCAGCTTTTACTGTAACACTGCACAAATATGCGAACACTTTATACACTTCTGATAACTTGGATATCTTTGATTAATATGAAAAATATGGATTCACTAAGCATGTATTGAAAAATGCAGTAGTTTCCCTTTATTTTATTCATTTTATGCAATTTGGACTTTATTTCAATAATTTTATGTAGTAATTCGAATATTTTTATCAGTATCGGACATATCAGTTTATGCGAATATCATTTAGAACATTCTGTATGCCTCGTTTCATATTTTGCAAATAAGAAATAGTACCGAGCAAGTTTTAATATCTGAAATTCGTTTCTGACCTGTTTTTTGAAGTATACATACAGTAAGGATGATTCACTCCTGTATATTCCACCACTTCCAACCAAATGCCTTAAGTTGTTTTAGCCATGCCACCTCTAGCACCATGTCCTTTAGACATGCCACTTCTGGCACAATGTCACATGACAAGCATGTGGGATATTTCTTTTGGATGCTTTAATACGCAGAAACACATCAGGATGGATAGCAGCATCATAAAATATAAATGAACTGGTTAACAGACAGACCTTACATACATACATGCTTACATCTCAACAGCTAACTGCAAAATGGCAGTCAGGCTTGCACATGCTCAGTATTTATACACTTGTGCAAGGCCTTAGATTGCTTCTTAAAGGTACACACACACACACACACATATTGATCTACAGTATGGAAGGAACCAGATACTATAGAGCCTATCCCCACTGCCCAGATACATTTTTGGTACCACTAAAGAACAGATCATATTGGAGGAAAGGAGTCCCTGTTAAAACTGTGGCTATGGCGGCAGCCACTAAGAAGGAGCTAGAGGAGCACAGCTCCTCAGTTCATCCCCCTAACAGAGAGCCTAGGGCATTTGACAGATTCAGAAAGTGCATTTTTGCTTCAGCAACCTTTGCTTTGAGGTCCCAGAATTACTTAGCGCACTTCACAAGACTACAGTGGAATTTAACAGAGGAATTCTCCAAATGCCTCTCTGAGTTCATGTCCATGGAGGGATACAAGAGGTCCTCTTCACATCTGGCCACTCTATTATCCATCTCCAATACATCCATGAGGTTAGTATCCCATGCTTGCAGAGGGTGCCTCACAAGCAGCCGGTTCAGGCATAGCCATTAGGAGACATGCCTGGATGTGTCTACATGACTTTTTGGAGCCTTTCAAGTCTTCTTTCATCAATGCTCCTCTTGATGGAACATCTTTGTTTGGCCCTACTGTAAAGTAAATGCCTTCCCAGAGTGAACAGGATGGAAAGACCCTGTCTGCCGCAGAGATACGCTTTTCTATCCCTCAATGATCCTTTTCCAGGAATCAAAGAGGAGGCAAGAAAATGTGGTTCCATAAATCCCAGGGATCTTTCCAGGATTCACACAGGGCTAACTCCTTCTGAAACAGAGGAGGAGTTCAAATGGAAGACACCATCCTCATGGCAGAGGAGGGCCCACAAAAGCAGGGCTTCCAGGATTCCTTTTCAGATAAACTATTCAACCCTCCTGAAGTGCTGCCCAACTGCCAACCCTATGTAGGCAGTTTTGGGGCACTTGTCTCTGCACCCAGATGCCTGGGCTTCAATAACAAAATATTCTTTGGTGCTAAAAATCATATCCAGAGGTTATTTCATACCATTTTCCCAGATTTACCCAACCAAAACAAGGAAGCTTCCCGATGTTCTACCTAGTCAGAGAGAAGCTGTAGCTCAGGAAATTCAAAAGCTACTAGGCAAAAGAATCATCGAGGAGGTCCTACCAGATCAGAAAAGTTTCAGAATTTACTCAAGATTCTTTTTAGTGCCAAAGAAGACCAAGGACCTGAGATAAATTTTGGATCTAAGCAAACTAAATCAGTCTGTGAAGAAGTCAAAGTTCTAAATGGTCATGGTTCAGTCCATTCTGTTGTTTTTATGCAAGGATGATTTGATGCACTCAGTCGATCTTCAGAATGCATACTTTCACATCAAGATGAACAGGCGACCCCAAAGATTTCTGCGCTTTCGTCTGGAGACCAGTCACTATCAGTTCAGAGCCCTGCCCTTTGGTCTCACCACTGCCCCCAGAGTGTTTATGAAGTGTATGGCGGTAGTAGCAGCTCACCTGAGACTGCTGGGATTCTGAGTGTTTCCATATCTAGACGACTGGCTCCTCACCGCACCAACCAAGCATCTTCTAAAGTAGTGTAGGGACTACGTGCTCCAAATATGTCAATCACTAGTCATCTCAGTCAACATCTGCAAATTTCAGCTACAACCTATTCACAGCCTGGAGTTCATAGGTGCCCAGCTGAACAAGGTAAGTCATATAGCCTCCCTTCCATACATCGTGTAGACATAATCAGGTTTCAGGTACAGCAAATATTTGTTCACCCTTTTCCCTGGCCAGACTAGTCATTCAAGTTTTAGGGCCGACGGCAGCAATCATAACCTTAGTTCCTATTTCCCACTTTTTATGTGCATTCTTTAATGGATTCTGGCTGTTCAGTCATCAGTTTTGCATCATCTGCTGTCCTTTCCAGTCAAACCCACTTGAGTCTGCAAAGATCATCATCTTCATTGTTGGATTCCATGGGACGAAGTTTCCCTAGGCCATCCCTTAATTCTGTACCCTTCAGTAGCCACTGTGACCATGGACTCTTCCCAACCGGGGTGGGGGGCATTTCTTGGGTCGGACGGTCCAAGGCACATGGTCCCCTGAAAAGACCAGTTCTTATATCAGTATCCTAGAGATGGGAGCAGTCCCTCTAGTGTTGCAGGCCTTTCAAGATGTTCTTCTTCTAGGGCCCATTGTGATACAAACTGACAACATGACTGTGGTTTGGTACATCAACAAATGGGGATCCTGTCCATATCTCCTTTGTAGAGAGGCAGTGAGAGTATGGCAGTGGGTAATCTTTCCAACCACTTTCTAGTAAAAATGAACATACCAGGGAAGTACAAAGTTTTAGCAGACAGACTCAGCAGATCACTTTTGATGCCTCATGAGTGGTCTCTCAATCAGTCAGTGGTGAAAATAATTTTCCATTGTTGGGGCCAACCTTGCTGTGACCTTTTTGCCTCTTCCCTGAACAGCAAGTGCAGTAGGTTCGTTGCCCTAAACCTCCCCTCAGGGGGAGTCACTGATAAATGGTCTAGTTCATGTTTGGCCCTCCAGTCTCCTTTATGCTTATCCCCCTTACTTCTAATTCCTAAATTCTTTCAACAAGTGCTTAAGTTGAAGAGCCCAATTATCCTCGTTGCTCCCTTTGGGCTTGTCAAGTGTGGTTCCCCTTCCTGTGGTCTCATCTTCGATATCTTCCATGGATATTGGACCCCCATCCAGATCTTCTCTCAATTCCTTCAGGGATCGTGCATCCTAGTATTCCAAGCATCAAATTGACCGAATGGTTTCTCCAATTCCATTGATAGCTAGACAGCCCAGGCTTTCCTCCCCAGATACTTCTAGCTTCCCAGAAAGCTTCTTTGAGGAAAATCTACAAAAGTAAATGGAAGACATTCTCATTTTGGACTCTTCAGAGTGAACCTGACCCTTTCACTCTGGTTCTAGCATTTCTAAGAACAATTTTTCGAGAAGGTGCTAGTTTTTCCACTGTCAAAGTACATTTAGCAGTTATATCTAATTTTCACTCGGGAGAAAATGCTTCATCATTAGCTAATTCAATGTTATGCAAGGCCTTTCTAAAAGTCACCTTCTTACTTAGACCTCCAGTGAAAGACCTGTCACCTCCTTGGGATTTAAAAGTCATACTGAAAGGGTTAAGTCGGCAGACCTTTGGACCAGCAGCTAAATCTGATTAAAATTTTTTGTCTTGGAAAACAGCATTTTTGGTAGCCAGTACACCTGTGAGATAGGTTTTCGAACCCCAGGCTGTATCTTCCAAATCTCCTTACATTATTTTTCACAAAGATAGAGTCACCTTACGAACAAATCCATCCTTTTTGCCTAAGGTAGCATCCAAAATGAATAATAATCAAGCTATTAATTTGCCTGTCTTCTTCATCACTAATAAGGGAGAGTACATGCTGCATCTTTTAGAGGTACATAGAAAACTAAGTTTTTTTACCTTCACAGAACAAAAGCTTTCAGAAAGTCAGAACAACTCTTTGTTTCCTTCTCCCCGAACAGATTCAGGTCACCAATTTCTGAAGTTACCCTAGCCAAATAGATTGCTAGTTGCATTTCTTTTGTTTTTACATAGCAAGGCCTCTATTTACCAAAGCCTCCTAAAGCACATTCTGCTAGATCCATGGCTACCTCTTCCACCTGTTTGTCTAGAAGTTCAGTTGAACATAGTCCAGTAGTGTAAGTAATGGTAACTAAACTTACCATAACAGTAGATGTTTGAATGATCAATGCTGCAGAAGCCACTCCCTCTCTCTTTCCCCCTTGTTTTTCAGTGTGCTGTTTATGCAATGGTGTGAATACTCTTTTTTTTTTGTTGTTCCTAACATTGTCCTTTCAATGCTTGGTCACCCTGTGTCTGGTATCATGTAAGCTCTGAAGGACTTGGCACCCAAACCTGTCTTTTTAGTCAGCTCAGCTTGAGATGACTGATTATTTGGGGGCATGGAAGGTGTCCTGAAGCTTTGGAAGCTGACCATCTGTTGTATGGTCATGGATGGCACCATCCATATTCAACAGATGATAATAGCCAACCTGCTAGCTGACAGATTTGGAGAAAACTTCACCCTCATGTCCTCTCCAGTCATCCCCAAAGTATATCTGCCACCATTCCTCAGCCTATTATCTCGAGAGAGCAGGTCATCTCTGCACTGTCCAAAGCCAAAAACACAGCATCAGTGGGACCAGACAACATCCCAGGTTGCCGTTTAAACAACTTAAAATATGACCTAGCAGACCCACTTGGATCCCTGTTTAACCACAGTATGTGGACTGGCCATGTTCTGGCAGAATGGAGGACAGCAACAGTAATCCCTCTGGACAAAGGGGGACCATCAACCAACTCTGGGAATTAAATATAGGTCCTTAAGCTTGACTAGCCTCATTTGCAAGGCCATGGAAAGAATCATTATGGACCTTAATTAAAAAGGACATAGGTAATTTGCAAACTCTGGACCCAACCCAGTTTGGATTCATTAAAGGCAGACCATGCCTGTTAAACATGGCTGACTTCTTCGAGAAAGTCATGAAGGCCCTAGACAAGCGATAGTTTATGCTGCCTACAGGGCACATACTGTGAAAGTGGGATGCTCATCGTGCATACAGCTGCAGTCATAACAGATGGGTTATCCTGCCGTCAGGCGGGTCCTCGGTCGGCCGAATTCCAAAGTCTAGGTCCGGCGTCGGTTGTCGTCGCCTCTTCCCTGACGTCAGTGCGGCAGGGGTATAAAAGAGCCAGCCGACGCCATCTTCTTCAGTCTTTCTTGCCGCGTGGTGCCCGAAGCAGAAGCAGTTCGCAAGTGCCGGTTGGCCAGCTCCTGAGATTTACGAAAATATTTCAGCCGAAGTCTCCTTGAAAGCTAAGTACCCCATTGCGGAAACTTTTCTTGCCTCAGACCGATGTCAGACAAAGTTAATAATTGCATTTCATGTGGGAAGCAAATACCGCATAAGGATTTCCATTCTTTCTGTATTCCTTGCTTAGGCCCAGACCACGACGTCTCGGCCTGCCATTTTTGTGCTAGATTCAACAAACGCACTATTAAGCATCGGGCGGAGTTCGCCCACCACTATTTTGGTAAAAAATTTAATTACATTATGTCGTCGGATACTCCGACTCCAGTTTTGAGTAAAAGACGCAAAGATAAGGACCGACATACGAGGTCCACGACTTCTACCGACACCATGCTAAAGCCGACTACCGGTGCTCCGGTTCTCAGCGAGGCGCCTATGCAGCCCCTGAGTACCGATGACACTTCATTACCGGTGTCTTCTGTGCCCGAGGTCGCAGGCTCCTCGGCCCCCATTCCGACTACAGATACCGACGCCACTCTTGGCGGGGAAACTCAGAGTTTAGACAGGCCTGCCACTTCTCAAGGGGTCCTCAGGCCTTCCTCCTTTTCCATTAAGGCTTTCACAAAATCTAAAGCAGCCATGAAAACTAAAAAACAAGGACCACAGACCCCCTCTCAAGGCCCCATGCCTAAAAAACAGATGCTCAAAATGGCTGAGGATTTGATTACTCTTATCAGGGATTCTCAACCCCCCTCGGACAAAAGGCCCAGATTGGAGGAAGACTACCCTTCCGCAGATCAAGCCTGTATTACCTGAGAACATTCTGAGGACCAGGAATATACATATTCCCCTTTTGAAGACTCTGATGCAGAGGAGTCCATTCCCTCGGTCTCCCCCCCTGAGGACTATTCTTTTGGGGAAACGCTACATACCTTGAGGGAACACTTTCACTGGGAAGGCCAAGATTACTCAGATTCCAAGAAAAGGCTCAGGGATTTTCTCTTGCTTCCCCAGCACAGGCCTCTGGCTATCCCTCCTGTCTTAGATATATTAGATGACGTGTACACAGAAGCCAGCCTCAACCCAGATTCTTTACCTCCAGCTCCTGTTAAACCTGACAGGTATTACCGGGTTCCTGATTCACACCAGTTCCTATACAAAAGCCATGCTGCTGACCCAGAAACTATTTCACAGGGTCCCGAGGGAATTAAGGCCTCTACTGCTAAAAACCCATTACCTTCAGAGAGAGATTCCAGAGCTTTAGAAAGGTGGGGGAAAAAGGTGTACACCTCGGCCACTTTAACCATGAGGGCATTAAACTGTCAGTTCCATATGTTAAAGTATCAACAGTTTTTGTTATCTCAGTTGAAAAGCTAAATGACACAACCTGAGCAACCAGATTTAAAGGAGTTGCAGGATTTGTTACATAGTGCAGAGCAAGTGGGTAAACATACCTTGCAGTGTGGTTTTGATGCTTTAGAGGCCTCATGAAGAGCTGCTGTTACAGGGTCTGTCATACGTAGACATGCTTGGCTCAAAGAGCAAACCTTACCAGATCATGTCAAAGCTAAATTACTAGATGCACCTCTTCAAATAGATGTATTGTTTGGTGTTAAAGCTGAGGTGGTACTAAAGAAAATGGAGGAAAAGGCAAGATCAATTCAAACAGTGAAAGATTTCCTACAGGTACAACCTCCACATTTCAGCAGAAACTGGCCTTCAAAAAATTGGTCCTTTCCAGCCACGGACAGACCTCAAAGAGGCAGATACAGGCGCCAGAGGGTAGAGGGCAATCTCAAGGATCATTCAGAGCCAGACAATGGCAAGCACCAACCCCAAGAGGTGGAGAAGATAGATCACAGTCATTCAGAAAGCAGACACAATGACTTTCCCCTTTGCATGCCAAGCAAAGCTTTAATGGCAGCACCTTTAGGCGGAAAACTGGCATTATTCTCAAAAAATTGGCATATTGTCACAAAAGACAAATGGATCCTGGACATTATAGACAGAGGCTACAGATTCCACTTTCACACCCTTCCAAAAATGAGAGGCATGCCAAACCTGCCACAAAATCAAAGGGCAGAGGCACAAAAACAAATTTCAGCTCTCATGGACATGAAAGCTATTCAAGAGGTACCTGCAAAAGAACAAGGTCAAGGTTTTTATTCCAGACTATTCCTGGTACCAAGGAAGGACAAAGATTGGAGACCTATTTTAGACCTATCCATCCTAAACACATATTTACATGTACCAAAATTCAAGATGCTCACATTACAGCAGCTTCTTCCCATGCTGGGCAAGGAGTCTTGGCTGGTAACATTGGACCTCAAGGAGGCATACCTGCATGTCCCTATCAGACAAGATTGCAGAAGATACCTCAGATTTCTTGCAGGTTTAACCCATTATCAATTGTCTGCATTGCCCTTTGGCTTATCTACTGCGCCCAGAGTGTTTACGAAATGCCTGGCATCAGTAATTGCCTTCTGCAGACTTCAAGGGATACAAATATACCCATATCTGGACGACTGCCTGATCCAAGCGGACAGCAAGCACATACTTCCGAAACACCTGGCGTTTGTAATAAAACTGTTGAACTTTCTGGGATACACAGTCAACAAAAAGAAATCAAAACTAATACCCTCTCAAACAATAATTTTCCTGGGTGCCAGCTTGAATACAAACACCCAGATGGCCTACCTCACGCCAAAGAAGCAAGGGCAACTATCTCAATACTTCAGCAAAATGGCAACCTTCACCAGGCTGACTGCAAGGAAAGTCCTGCAGGCTCTGGGATTCATGGCATCTTGCATCCTGCTGATCCCATGTGCAAAGCTGCATATGAGGAAACTTCATTGGTACCTAAAAAACTTATATTCTCAACACAGCCACAGTTTGGAAACAATTATACCACTCATTCCATGTCTTCAAAAGGAATTTCTGTGGTGGGCTCAAGCATGCCAAAGAAACATAGGTCTCCCCTTCTGCATACCTCAAGCAAATCAAATCATCACAACAGATGCCTCGGACTACGCCTGGTGGGCGCACATGACAGATCAGTGCATTCAGGGAAAATGGTCCCAAAAAGAGAAGCACCTACACATCAATCAAAAGGAAATGCTAGCAGTGCAAAATGCTATTATGGCCTTCAAAGACCTACTGCATCCAGGCCAGCTATTGATAAGGGCAGACAACACCACAGTGATGTGGTTGATAAACAAACAGGGAGGAACTCATTCATATCCCCTGTGCAAACTAGCCATGTCCCTTTGGAACACGGCTCTGGAATTGCAAATCCAACTTCAAGCACAATTCCTGCCAGGGAAGGAAAACACACTGGCAGACAGCCTAAGCAGAAATATGACAGATCCACACGAATGGAAGTTGTATCCTCAAGTTTTCGCAAAGATAACTCAGGCATGGGGACAGCCAGACATAGATCTCTTTGCTACCCACAGAAATTACCAACTGAAAAAATTTTGCTCAAGGACCTATCATCCACAGGCCTGGAAAGTGGACGCACTCTCTTTCAATTGGACAACAGTGAAAGTCTATGCCTTTCCACCTCTCCCTCTGCTGCCCAAAGTTCTATTAAAAGCCAGAGCAGAGAGGCCAAACATGATTCTCATTGCTCCAGACTGGCCAAGACAACACTGGTATCCACTCCTGAAGAGCCTGACGCATTCCCCACCATGGATCCTGCCTCTAGTGCCTCTTCTGTTGTCCTAGCACAACTTCAAAACTCTTCACAGCCAGCTAAAAACCCTCAATCTAGCTGCATGGAGAATCCCTTGATTTCCCAACAGACCCTCCTCTCCAAGGAGGTGCAGGATGTCATCTTGGAGGCCAGAAGACCTTCTACTAGAAAAGCCTACTCCGCCAAATGGAAACGGTTTTGTGCCTGGAATCAGAAAAAGGGCCAGAATCCTTGGGTAATAAATTTGCCTCAAATATTACAGTACCTAGCTGAGATGTTAAACAGTGGACTTTCCTTCTCCTCCATCAAGATCCATGCTTCAGCCATTTCTGCACAATACAACACAGATCCTCCTTTATTCTCTCATCCTCTCTTAAGACAGTTCCTCAGAGGGGCTAAGAATATAAAACCCCCAAGGAAACCACGAGTACCTGCTTGGGACCTCAACTTCATTTTGGAAAAACTGACCCTGCCTCCATTTGAGCCAGCTGCTTCAACAGAACTACAATATTTATCATGGAAAACAGCCTTCCTTCTGGCTATCACCTCAGCATGCAGGGTTTCGGAACTACAGGCCCTCATGGCTGTGCAACCTTTCATCATTTTCCATCAGGACAGAGTTTCCTTACGAACCAACCCTTCCTTTATGCCAAAGGTAGTATCCAGTGTAGCCTTGAATCAGACTATCCACTTACCTACCTTTTACCCTAACCCACAAAACAAAGGGGAAAGACTACTACATTCCTTGGACATTCACAGACAACTTTGTTATTATTTGGACAGGACAAAGCCATTCAGAAAATCCGAGCAACTCTTTGTGTCCTATGCTACAGGTGCTCAAGGAAAGGCTATCTCCAAACAGACAGTCTCAAAATGGATAGCCCACTCCATACGCTTTTGTTACTCATTTCATGGAAAAACTGTGCCTTCAAGCATCAGATCCCACTCCACAAGGGCCACAGCTACCTCTGCAGCTTTCCTCAGGGAGGTTCCTACCAAGGACATTTTGGAAGCAGCCACTTGGAGTTCTGTGCACACTTTCTCCAAACACTATCACCTTCCACTTTACTCTAAATCTAGAGCGGGCTTTGCCACAGCAGTCTTGCAGGGCATCCTTGCTCCTCCTAGTTCCACTTAGTGCCTGCCACCCCTATTTAGCTTTGGGATTCTACCCATCTGTTATGACTGCAGCTGTATGCACGATGAACATAGTACAGTTTTGTACCTACCATAAATGTAGATGTTCGAGTGCTAATACAGCTGCAGTCCAGGTTTCCCTCCATCCCCTCTTAGGACAGGCCTTATGACAAACACCTTCTCATACAACCTGATTGGTATTCTTTTATGGTGTATTTGCTTGCAAACTACTGTTTTTTGATTATTCTATATTGCATTATTACATAAGTTTATGTTTTGCCTTCCTTCTGGGGGCACCTGACATCTGGGGCAAGAAAAACTGAAGAAGATGGCGTCGGCTGGCTCTTTTATACCCCTGCCACACTGACGTCAGGGAAGAGGTGACGACAACCGACACTGGACCTAGACTTTGGAATTCGGCCGACCGAGGACCCGCCTGACGGCAGGATAACCCATCTGTTATGACTGCAGCTGTATTAGCACTCGAACATCTACATTTATGGTAGGTACAAAACTGTACTTTACTTCACCTCTAGTAAAAGACCAGTCACCAGTGGTATACAACAGGGTTCTGTGCTGGGCCCCTTACTATTCAGAATTTATTTCTCAGAAGTCCTGGCAAACTTGGACAGCCTGTAGCTGACCAAGTTCACTGTGGATTGCAAATTGGGAGCAATCATTGAGTCCCCCAACAATGTTAATATATTGCAGACAGGGTTAATGCAGACAAATAATTAGTGCCAAAACCACGAATTAAAGCTAAATGCAAAAAATGCATTATTATTCCCTTTGAGAAAGCTGACATTCCTGCTAATTACGTTATAGACAGCACCCCTTACGTGTAGACCCAGTGGTATGTGATCTGGGTACTCAGGTTGATAGTAATCTGAACTATGACCACAGCATGTCCACAGTAGTAAGGAAATCCTTCTGTGTGGCACATCTTATAAGTAAAGGCATCGCATCTAAATCTAAAGATGTTATAATTCCATTATACTTGACTCTCATCAGACCAATAATTTAGTACAGTGATCCCTTTTGCATATACCTGACCAGACACCTGCAGCAGTTCGAGAGACCACAGAGGTTTCTCACCAAGAAATTACACAAAACAAGTCTTACACAGAAAGACTGAAAGCCCTGTCATGGTATTCTGTCTCCTACAGGTTGCTAAGGGGTGACCTGTGCCTGGTTTACAAGGCAGTTTCTGTCTCAGCCCTGTTGGAAATGCTACACATTTGTAAATCAAACTGCAGGAGGATGACTTGCTCCAGGGAACTTAACCTAGCCTCTGACATGAATAGGTCATGCTGAAGAAATAGAGACATCTCCCAGAGACTGCCACTTCTCTGGAACAACCTCCCAATTTATGTGAAACAGAGCCCCTGGCTGATTCTCTTCAAACATAACCTAGAGCAATGGATGGGTGACCCCAGATTCACTCCTGGGGTGGCACCCATGTCCCTCCTGGACAGACGAAGTTGGTATTAGCTACCATAGACCCTTACCTCTGTGATCCACACTCACCTAACCACCGACAATTAGGACAACTCAGGATAAATATGGCTAGGCTTATAAGGGCTCTAGACCCATTAGCCCAGTAACCTTCTATGGACCTATGAACATATATCATTGGCAGGATATTACCCTTATAGCTAAAGTTATAGAAACAGTCATCATTTGAACATCTACTGTTATGGTAAGTTTACTTGCACAACTGTACTTTCTGCCTTATTCCATGTTTTTCAGCTGACTTTCTTTATGAATCTGATTTATTGAACTTTCTCCCTTTCACTTAGAGGTCCTGTATTTTGACTCAGGAGGCATCACATTAGCATTCTGTTCAAGGTTACCTTGCCTCTCACTGTATGCTGTCTTCTGTCCTTTCCCTGCTCCATGTTGTTTGCTGTCCTTCTGAGAGTGGGTGACAAGTACCCTCTAACTTACCTTTTCTTCTCAAGTCACTTTCCTTTTATATCAGAGTGAATGAACACCACTCTCTCATTTACTCTTCCTTCTTTAAGTTGCCTTTCCTTTGAAAAGGGTACCTTCCAACACACATTTTAGTTTTATTTCTTTTCTCACCTGTAGCTACCTTTTACCTAGAGTCTTGTTTTTTTTCTGTTATGCACTGACATAAGTGGGGTTAGAAATCTAATCTGGTAGTATTTCTACCACTTTAATTATAGCAGTGTAACCTCTCACCTCTTCTCCAACACTGACCTGATGTTTAGAATCCCCCCCTGGCTGGGAATTCCTGTTTTAGTTTGTCAGAAGTTCAGAATTTTGTTCAGGTTGTGTATTTTCCTTGCTTTCTAAGTTCATTCCCTTCAGATGCATTCTCTTGGTGAGTGTTTCTTCTCCTCAGTCCTGCTAGTCACTTTCATTGTTTGTTTTGCAGTACTATTGGGCTGTAATAATGATTATGTTCTCTACTGTATGACACTTGGATGTAATATATAATTTTTCAGGTCCTGAGGTTCTCTTCCCGCAGGTTGCATGGACACAACAATCTGCAATACCTTTTTGTTTCACTTTGTCCCAGCTGCATCATCAGCCCTTACCCAGTCAGTCAGCCCATTTGTGCTCCCACCACTGACGATGAAGGTTGGCTAGAAGGAGCCATTATTTATGCAGCTATTATAGGTGCTTCAAGATTTATTGTTACACCCTATTGCTGTGCACCCACCCAGAAACAGCACATGAGTGGGGCTTGCAGTAGGCATCAGCACTGAACCACTCCTCACTTCTACATGGAGCTGACATCAGAAGGAGTGCCTTATTTACCCACAGGAGGCACCTCACTGTTGTGTCTACAGTCTTCACCAAGGAAAACAATCTATAGCTGTATGCCCCTGAGTATACGTCCTCTACCCACTATAGGATGGACATGTCCATCCTCTTTGTCTGTGCCATCATACACCCATGCCACTACACATACTCGGGTCATGTGAGATGTAGTCAGAGCTTTATCCGATTATGCCACCAATGCAGGCAAGTTGCAATATTTTATTGTGCAAGTTCTGTATTTCTACTGATTCTCTTTTTAAAGGCTGTTCAGTCACAGCATGCTGCAGTATCTTCCATTAGCAATAATAAAACCCCTGATAGATCTCACTGGGTATGAAACTGCCCCTGGGCAAAGCTATCAGGCTGCAGTTTGTTAGTGTGTAGGTTTCTTTTCTGTTTTCTTAAGTTAAGCACAGATACAAGCTTATCCACTTTCTTGTTTCATTGCTGATACAGTTATTTATTAAAATAATTACCATCTTTCCTGTCTCCACAACTCTGAAGTGGGGAAAATTAATTCCTACATTTTTATTTATAGGATGTTAAACTGGTTACTACAGTGACAGGATGACTTACTTTCCCAAACCCAGTTTAAATTTCTATCTGAGTAACATGATACCGTTTATTTTTTTTTCCCGTGAATGCATGCCATTTCAACTGTGTTGTTGTTAAAAGGTCTCCCTTCCATCCACATAATATTCCTGTAGACCTGTAACCGTACGGCCTGAATCTAGAATTCCTTTAAGTGTCTTGCCTTTAATTAAGACATGGTACTTAGCTTTGCAGGAAGGGAATAACAATGTAGGCTCACATTTCATAGTTATGACATCACTTTTTAACATGCTTTTCAGAGGTTATGTCTTTAGAAGTGCAATATATCAGTAGTGCAACTTTGCTAGATGACCCTTTTTTACAATGTAAAACAGCATGTTTTCAGATGGTGTTTTTTTTTTTTTTTTACTTCTTATCAACATTTAACACAGGTTTTACCACATAACTAGGTTCCTTAGTTTAGGCTTCATCTGATACACCTGCTGCCTTACTGTAGTAAAATTTTTTTTTTAAACTGGTTGCATGCCATCATTTTTTTTTCACATTCTTGAACAATCCATACAAACAATGTGCTTTAAATTACAGAACTGTGACCATTTTATCAATCTACCATACTTTTAAGCAACAACCATAGAAATAAAATAATTTCTTATTTTATCATAGTTCTGCTAAATTCCTTCCATGTATATGAAAGCTGCCATGTTTTTCCAGTCGGTAAGTTCTGAAGTAACTATCCAGATGTTTTGGTTTGGTTCCATATTTCTTAGCTCATTCACTGTATTTGAGCCCTGGAGGTTTGAAAGTGTTGACAATATAAATACATAGTATATGAACAGCAACTAATATTTCCTAAGCA
This sequence comes from Protopterus annectens, assembly GCF_019279795.1. Classification (NCBI taxonomy): domain Eukaryota; kingdom Metazoa; phylum Chordata; order Ceratodontiformes; family Protopteridae; genus Protopterus; species Protopterus annectens. The sequence continues at coordinate 77,095,441 of NC_056739.1, read as the reverse complement.
ATAGTAGACAGAGGTCAATTATCATTGCAGGTGTTGCCCACCATGTAAGCTTTAAGATTACAGGCCGGATTCACGAAGGCTTGCACGGAGTCTAAGAGTAGTGTAAGACTCCATGCAGCCTTCGCGATCCAGGAACAGCCCAAAGTCTGTGTAAGAGACAAGCTAAAATGTCTCTTACACGGAGTGGGCATGGATAAGCTAATCACCTCACTTGCAGCCGAATAGCATGCAAATGAGGATGATTAGCGATCCAGGAAGCCCAGAACAGCCCGTGTAAGAGCCGTTTTAGCTGCAGAAATGTACTCAGTTGACAACTGAGTACGTTTCTGCAAAAACTGCAATGGAGCCATGTCAGCTCCAAATAAAGGGTGCATATGTGTCAGGCAGCATGCCAATGGCCAAATATGTGGCCATTGGCAAAGTAACCTGATGCAAATATATTAAAAATATAATTTTTTTTTTTCGGCGATTGCCGATGTTTAAACCCAGTGCAGCCCCGCGTAAATGGGCTGCGCTGTATAAAACATAAAAACGAAGGTTATAAACCCACAAATGTGGGTTTTATACAATACATGGAATGTCAATGCAGGGACCAGCAGACCAAAACCAACATGGCCACCGTGTAGTGGTTGCTAAGGGGGGAAGCTGAGTCTAAGACATGTAACTAAGCATTAGTAGGCAATCTGATGCAAATGAGTGTTAGGATACTGAATTCCACTGTCACATAGCAAATGAGCACAGTCTGAGTAGTGTAAGAGTTACAGAAGGGGGAGGAACAGAGTAGGAGATAGGTGACATCACAGGGGGGAATGATAGAAAGAAATGCAGTTCATTGGAGTTCAGAGTTACATGACAGATGTCAGACAGATATCATGGAAAGAGGTGTGCCACTAGATAAGCATGAGAAAGTCAAGAAATGGAAGGTGTACACTGTTGCCTACACCGAAGTTTCTTGCTGGGTGTGCATGCGCACGAAGCGCCATGAAGCGAGTAAGACAGTGTGCGCGTGTAAGGCAGACTGAGCATGTGGGAGCGTGTTGGGAGATGTTTAACACTGTTTGCGCGCGTGCACGCTTTTAATCGAATAAGCAGATTCTGAACCGTGTAAGCATGTGTGTGCGTGTAAGCCACTGTGAGCGTGTTTCTGCTGGTTTGCACGGCTCCTCCCTGAGGAAACAGAGAGGAAAAAGGAAGCAACAGATTTAGTAGGAAGCTAGCAGGGAATACTGCTGGAGCTAGCAGGTGAAAACAATTAGAAGCAGGCAATTACACAGGCAGAATAGTAGCCCAGCCCAGCACTTAAAACTCTGCAAACAGCAGTGCAGGATGTTTCTCTCAAGAGATACTGCAAGACAGGAGTAAGCTATTAGAAGTGAAAACTGAAAAGCTGAACTCAGAGCAGAAATGTTAGGGGCTGCCATAGCTGTCATAATGAGACATAGGCGACTTGCTGAGGGTGGTGACAATGCAGATGGTGCCAGACAACCCACAGTGAGGAGACGGAGAAGAGTGTACAGGCCCAGGGTCACCTACCACGGGTTACATGAGCTGGAGATAGTAGAGCTATAGAGTGGACAGAGACCTCCTGCAGCAAATAGTGGAGCTGTGCAGGCCACGCCTCACACACAGAACCAACAGAGGGGAACCCATCCCAGTGGAAACCAAGGTATGTGTTGGCCTAAGAATACTAGCAACAGGTACCTTCCAGAGACCAACTGGTGATATGATGGGGATATCACAGGCATCAGCCTCCAGGGTACTGCACCAGTTCCTGGATGCCATGTCAGCACATGTCGGTGATCATGAATATTTCCCCAATGCCCGTGAGGTATTGGCCAGCAATATGCGTCTCTTCCAGCAAATAGCGGAATACCCTGAGGTAGTGGGTGCAATAGACTGCTCGCACATACGCATCAAAGCACCAGCCGGTGAGCGGGGTAGGGCATACATCAACCGCAAGGGCTTCCCCTCCATCAACTGCCAGGTCGTGTCTGATGCCCAGGGCATAATAATGAATGTGTGTGCTGGCTGTCCTGGGAGCTACCATGATTCCCACATCTGGCATTTGACGCAGCTGTACCAGACATTTGCCAATGGGGACATCCCGCACGGACACCTAGTGGGGGATGCAGGTTATGCACTGGAGCAGTGGCTGATGACACCCATCAGAAATGCACACACACCTGAACAGGAACGCCATTAGAGGTACACGCACAAACACGTAATGTAATAGAGCGTGTGTTTGGGCTGCTCAAGTCACGGTTCCGGTGTCTGGACACATCTGGTGGAGCCTTGCAGTACACACCAACTACATGTACCCAAATTGTCATGGTATGTGCTATGCTACTTAATATGATCTTGCGAAAACAGCTGCAGCAGGACCAGCATAGGGCCGGGCCAAACAGCCCCCCACCATTGCCAAGGCCATCACAGGCAGAGCATGACTCGGAGGAGGAACAACCTGAGCCTGCCCCAGTAGGCAGAAGGAGGCGTGCCCAGTATGCCCTGGATGGCAAAGAGGCAACGCATAGCACATACACTGGCTCAGTAGGAACCCAGGGAATGATACCCCCTCTGACTCACTCAAATAATAACATGGATGCCTACAATGACATGACCTGCTCACAAACATGTACAGGGAAGTGTAATATGCGCATCCGACAGAGGCAGCCCTGCAGCACCACCTGAGGCATGAATGCCATGTGTTAGGTAATGTAACACCATGTACTATATGCACACCTGAGGACCCTGACTAACATCCTACCCTCACCAAGCATCATGCCACAATATGACAATGAGATGATCAAGTGCAATAATTGACTGAAGTATCGCAGTTAGTCAAAGGGGATCCAATGTGTGCCAGTCTGGGATGACATGCTGAGTATGACATGATGCTCCACCTGCTAGGACTGGCGTGCACCTATCAGTGCAGGCCGTATGGATACTGGCAAAGGCTGTTGTTACCCACAGTGTGCCCTGAATAGGTAAGGCTCAAAACACAAATCTATCTCCATAGGTATCAGAAGGGATAAGAATAAGATAAGGGATAAGTCGAAACAGCAAGATGCATGCAGTCTAAACTCACCCGGTATGGAGAATGTTGATATCTGTGCTGTAACAGAAAACTGAGTCAAGGCTCACAACAGCACCCTAACACTACCAGGTTACACCTCATACTGTGCTGTACAGACTCAAAACATGGAACAAGCTACAAAAGGAGGGTGACTAGCAAGAATTGTCAAGGATAACCACACCCCCATGTTGGTACCACAACAAGAAGCAGCATGGACTAGCCATGGTCAAGTAACAGTGGCTAAAACTGCCCCCAGTTTATAGCCTGCTACAGACTACTGTCCCAACACCAGGAACTGCACCTGGCCTATGCTGGAATACATGAATATATCAAGTCCTCCAAACCACATTATATTGGGTGACTGAAAATACCCAGACATAGACTGGGAGCATTATACTAGCTCCAACAGTGTAGGACAAAAGTTCATAGAATCCATAAACCAAAAGGCCCAGGAACAACGTACCACTCCCACAAGAGGGGTAAGCATACTGGATGTGATAATCAGCAACATGGGTACTGGATGGCAGGACGAGAAGTGTATTGCTCACTGGTAAAACCAGACCATAGAGTAATCACACTGGATATACAAATCCTGACCACAGTCCCTGGCCAGAAAACCACAGTGGAAAACATGTGTAAAGCAATATTTGCACTCCTCCAAACTGATGTGGAATCCATTAAAGGTCCTGTGCAGGTGCAAAATATGGGCCACACCTCAGAACCTGTAATACAGCCATTCCATGAACACTGCCAGGAATGCTTGGATTATGCAATCCTAAATTAAAACAAGACACAATGCCATACACGCAGGCATCTGGCATGGTGGACACCAGCCATAACCAAACCATGCAAGAGAATGAGGAAGCTACTACATGATAGAGCAAACATAAACAATGAAGTAATCACTGATCAGTAGTATGGCAATAAAATATGTCCACACATACAATCCACTAAGGCCAGCCACAACAAGTTGAATCTGTGAATCCTGAGGCAATGTTACACCTGCCCCAAGTACACAGACAACCCCCAACTCCACCCAAGAAATACAAATATATGTGAGAGATGCAACCATCTATCCAAACTGGAGGCTCAGCTCCCTCAACTCAGTACTCCCAAAACTAGTCAGGAGGAGAAGGTAACCACACACACCACAAACACAGTCCCACATAGACCTATCACAACTGCAAACCAAACACATAAACACAGAAAAACATTCCCGGAGGCACAAATTACAAACACAGCACACCAACAGAGGCCTCTAAAGCAGACACCCAATCAAACAACCTCCAAACATAGCACATGCA